>NC_084810.1:25859923-26159923 GCF_963583255.1 Pyrus communis | reverse complement strand
TACCAATAACGACGCTATCAATGAGGGGTTGCAGCCGCTTGATGTGGAAATTATTTCTCATTTGGGAGCTGATGAGCGGATTCACAGCATGCGCCACCGCGGACCTAACAAATGGTACAGTTATCCGATATGCCACGGAGTGTACGAGTCGGCACATGTCTTCTCTATATATCCTAACAGAGCAAGATGAAAGCTACGACATAACCAAAAAAAGGAAAATAATCGTCTGCGGCCCAAACCCCATCTTTGTTTAGGTTTTCCTTGTTGCCAAAGTTAGTTCTTTGTTACAGTTCTATGTACTGTTCTCCCCTCTTAACAAATTGAAAGTCTAAATTAATTTACATTTTGACAGAACATTTCATCTTTTTATTACCTTTTTTACTAGTGCCATTGGTCAAGATTTCATCTTTTTATTGCTTAAAGGAGCACAATGCTATTTGGATTTAGCTAAACCCAATATAAATCTAATCTATTTATAAGAAAAATAAACATAAAATTGCACCTCCAAGATAAACAAATTGTAAATATTTCATTTCATCAGATATTCTATAAGAACACGGGTGAAAATTAGTAATAATTCAAACTAGCCTCAATAAGTATGTTATCTCATAAAACGTTTCGTAAACGTAATCATTAAATCATGCTTTTAATGTATGCATTTCTACTATTAAAACATGCATTTTAGAAGGGGTCCACTCATTGATACTTAACCGCCAAAGAGCCGCGCAAACTAGCGAACATGGAATCGTCACAAATAATTGCCCCTAAGCACATAAAGGGTCCAATCAATAAAACTATACTGTAACAATTGAATTTGAGAAAATAGACGTCGGAAACGGATTCAGGACGTCGAATTACCCTAAGAAAGGTCCCGGATAAATTTCGTAAACGTCAACATAAGAATATTCCACATAAAGGGTTTGGGTCGGCTAGGGTATAAGGTTTTGGAAGGTTAAAGGGTTTAGTGCTTGAGGCACTAGGTTAACAAAAGTTTGAATTAGGCTTTTAAAGGGTTGGGCTTGAAGAGTTTGGGTTTAGTTTCAAACAAATAAAATAAATAAATAAAAGGGTTTCTAATGGGTTTGGCTTGAAATAAAATAAATAAAAATAAAAAGATTTGGGTTGGGTTTTAAAGAGATTAACGGGCCTGAGGCCCGAGCCTTTACAGCCCAAAGGCCTAAACTAACAAGGTTTGGGTTTTAGGTTACGCTTTAAAGGGTAATGGGTTTGGGTTTCATTTGCTTGGGCTTAGGGAATTGGTTTAGGTTGGGCTCGGCGCTGGTTTGGGCTGGTTCTTTGGCCCGTTTGTTATGTGGGTCGCCGGAACCAATTGAAGAAGGCCGGAATTCGGCCAGACATTAGACACACTTTAAAAGGTCATAACTTTGTCAATACTTAACGAAATCGATTGATTCAAAAACAAAAATTGTAGTTTTCGAAGAGACGAAGAGAATGGTATCCGTAAGACGTCTAACTCGCCGTGGTTTTCCCGGAAAACGCCTCGAAAGCCGCGAAGGCCGTTGGAAACTGGTAATATTCAAATGAATATAACTTATTCAATACTCAATGAAATTAAGTGAAACAAAAAGGAAAGTTGTAGTCCTCAGCGAGACGAAGAGATTGATACGTTTCACACCGGCCAACTCACTGTGGTTTGGCTGGAAATTGCATCGAAAGAGGCCGTGCTCGTAGGAAAACTGAGGAAGTATCCCGGAATTGGTTCTTCTTGGTTTTGACGTCCAAAGCAAGTACAAGGGGGTTAGTTTTCAACCAGTGACGAGGGACAGACGATCAAAAGGGTTTAGAAACTTACCCTCGTGACGGGAATTCGAGAAAAGATTTCGGAGCTCATCCTGCATACCGGAACTCAGTAACTCTTTCGCCTTTGTCGGGTTTCAATGATGCAGGAAGGGAGCTCGAGGATGGTGGTGTTGTTTGTTGGTGAGAAAAGCCCTCGGAGGGGACTGAGATAGAGAGAGCCGAGAGGGGGAGAGAGTTGTGAGAGGGAGAGATAAGGGAGAGTGAGCCGAAGGAGAGAAAGAAAGACTTTTCAGAAAAAAAATAAAAGAAAGGGAAAGGGCACCGGGGGACAAAACAGGGGTTGTGCCCTTGGGTTCACCAATTAAGACCCAAAAATCAATTTTAAGAGAAAAAGAGCTAACCACAAGTGAAATTTCATGAAAATACACATATTTTCCGATAAAATCGGAACGATGTTGTTACGGGAAGACTTAGTCGTCTTTGTTTGGTCATGGAGGTCTGTTTTCAATCTGCATTTACTTTTCAAATTTTCTTTGTGAGCCCCATTGTTGAATTTTGACTGGTGGACTTGAATGGCCGGCAGATGCGTGATTCATACTCGTATTTACTAGTCCTTTTGGTTTGGAACATTCATATATATTATATATTATATTTTGGAATCTAGAATCTCGAGTGTAGTGATAAATGTTCTTAACTATTTAAGTTACAAGTTCTTTGTTGATTTGGAACATTTATAAGTGCTTAGGTAAGTAGAATCATAAAATGGACGAGGGACGAGAATAGGATGAAAAGAGATTTGAGAGAGACAAGTCAGCGGGCTATTACTAATTACATCAATATTGCTCTAACTTGCAACATTATAAAGAGTTGAGAGAAACAATAAGTTTGATCACAGAAAGTTTCGGTGTTATTATGTACAGAACTATTCATTATATTATTTTTTCAAAATGAAATTCTTGTATTTTGAACAATGATTAAATGTGTAATTTGAACACGATATGTGTAGGTTCGGAGAAATTATTGTGTAGGCTCGGATAAATTTTTGTTTGTGACCCTAGCGAGGTCTGAGGTCACGTCGTGGCTGATGGGTACTACGGATGGGGTAAAGGCCTTTAATTTCAGGAAACAACTTAGAAAATGACAGGGATGGAGATTAGTCAAGCCTAAATTATGGTGCACGCACATTTACTTGCAGAGATAACAGGGAACCAATGCTTTATTAAGAAATATAGCTAATCAATAAAGCTAAGTTGAAAAATTGGTGCTTTTGCAATGGCAGTGGCTCTTTCTGTAGAGATACTTTTGTTCTCCTCACTGTTTTTGCTACCAATTTCTGTGTTTTCCCAAAATAATGGAAGAGTAGCAGTTGGGAGTTCTCGAACTGCAAGTACAGGTGACTCCTCATCATGGCTTTCTCCATCCGGTGATTTCGCGTTTGGATTTTCTCCCCTCGGAAACAATGATCTTTTCTTGCTTTCGATATGGTATGCGAAAATCCCAGAAACCGTAGTTTGGCATGCATATGAGGATAACAACCCCGTGGTTGCACCTGGGGGATCAATTTTGAACTTGACTGCCAACGGTGGACTAGTTCTCAACAATCCTCAGGGTGGAGAGATATGGAAATCCGGAACAACCTCCGGGACTGTTGCGATCGGGGTCATGAATGACATCGGAAACTTTGTCCTTCAAGACGAAAACTCGGGGAGCTTGTGGGAGACCTTCAGCAATCCTACAGACACCGTTTTGCCTGGACAGACAATTCAGAGAAATGGGAAGCTTTCGTCTAGACAATCGAAGACTAACTACACAAGAGGGCGGTTCCAGCTGCGCTTGCAAGATGATGGAAACCTCGTGCTCAACACCGTCAACTTGCCAACAGATTTTGCCAACAACCCTTACTTCGACACGAACACCACCGCAGGGACTGGGGAAGGTAATGAAGGTAGTCAATTGATGTTCAACAGCTCAGGGTACATGTTTGTTCTGAGAGAAAATGGTGGAAGATTCCCTCTTACAGGGCCACAGGGAGTCTCGGCGAGGGACAACTACATAAGGGCAACTCTTGATTTTGATGGGATTTTCACTTTATATTCTCACCCGAAAAACTTCACTGGAAATGAAAGCTGGAGTAGTCCTCTGTGGTACAAGCCGGATGACGATATTTGCCAAACACTTCGTGAAGACATGGGTGTTGGTGTTTGTGGTTACAACAGTGTCTGTGAGCTCAAAACAGATAATAGGCCAACCTGCAAATGCCCGGAAGGGTTTTCTTTTCTTGATCCGAATGATATATACCGAGGATGCAAACCCGATTTTATACAAGGCTGTGAAGAAGATGAGCTGCAAGGTCCCAGAAAAGATTTGTATGATGTCAAAGTGCTGACAAATACTGATTGGCCAACCTCAGATTATGTGCAGCTAAAGCCTTTTACCGCGGACAAGTGCAACGAGTCTTGCTTTCAAGACTGTTTGTGCGCTGTTGCTGTTTTCCGGTCTGCAACCTGCTGGAAAAAGAAGTTACCTCTCTCGAACGGGAGAGTGGATGTCAGTCTTAATTCACAGACCTTCATAAAAGTTCGAAAGGATAATGCCACTCTGCAGCCTCCTCCAAAGCCAATTCCAGATGATAAAGAGAAGAGCCGGAACGCTGTGATACGCGTAGAATCAGCACTATTAGGTACCTCTATGTTTGTTAATTTTGTCTTAAGTTCTGCTATCTGTCTCGGTATTTTCTTCATTTTCCGGAAGAAACCTGTAAGATCTAGTACCGATATTGTTTTGGACTCGAATTTGCGCTCTTTTAGCTATGAAGAGCTACGAGAAGCTACAAATGGGTTCAATGAAGAATTAGGAAGGGGTGCTTTTGGAGTGGTTTTCAAAGGGGTGATGCAAATTGGTTCTGGTGTTGAAGTGGCGGTGAAGAAGCTAAACTATGTTATGCAAGATGTCGAGAAGGAGTTTAAAACAGAACTGAAAGTAATTGGTCAGACGCATCACAAGAATCTGGTTCGTCTTTTTGGATATTGTGACGAGGGGCAACAGAGATTACTAGTTTATGAGTTCTTGAGAAATGGCACATTGGCAAGCTTTCTTTTTTCTGATATGAAACCAAGTTGGAGACAGCGAATTGAAATCGCTTATGGCGTTGCGCAGGGGCTTTTGTACTTGCATGAAGAGTGCGGCACGCAGATTATCCATTGTGACATAAAGCCGCAGAACATACTTCTCGATGATTATTACACTGCTCGGATCTCTGATTTTGGTTTGGCAAAACTTTTGCTGATGAATCAGAGCCAGACTCAAACCGCCATCCGAGGAACAAAAGGTTATGTTGCACCTGAGTGGTTCAGGAACTTGCCAATCACTACCAAAGTTGATGTGTACAGCTTTGGTGTTGTACTGCTGGAAATCATTTGTTGTAGGAGAAGCGTTGACATGGAAGGTAACTGTGAAGAGAGAGCAATTTTAACGTACTGGGTTTATGATTGCTACGTTGAAGGAGGACTAGATGCTGTTGTAGATTGTGAAGTTGAGGCCTTGGGTGATCGAACGACACTGGAAAAGTTTGTGATGGTTGCGATTTGGTGTATTCAGGAAGATCCATCTCTTAGGCCTACTATGAAGAAGGTTGTGCAGATGCTTGAAGGAGTTGTCGAAGTGCCTGTTCCACCATGTCCATCCCCATATACCAGATAAGGTTGAACCGCCGTTATTTGTATTGCAGCGATGGTGTATTTATTGTCACAGTAGTAGCTAGCTTGTTTCCTGTTTGTCAGTCTGTGTTTAGTTTACCAATTTTTGGTTTTGTAAGGCAATGATTTAGATAAAACGGTAAATGCTTTATGTATGTAACTCTTGTTATGAATGATAAAGTTTGTTATGAAAACATTTTCGTTTGCTTAGTCTGTTGGTGCTGATGAAGTTTGTGGCTTATCTTGTACGAATTGGACTTATGGCATCTGAATTTTGATTTTTCAGTTAGTTTTTTTCCTTAGGAACTCAAAAACACAAAAATTTGATGTTATCAAAACATAATGGCATCATTTTTAATTTTTAGTTACTTTTTTTTTTCCTTACAAACTCAAAACGTACACATATTTAGTTTTGTCAAAACATAATGGCATACCCTCTTTTGGCATCTTTTGTTGGTTCAATCTTTATTCTCTATGGAAAACTCGTAAAATTACTGTAGTAACCTACTAAAAATACACACAGATTTGGTCTTATGGTAACATAATGGCCTTAGATTTTCATTTTTCAATTACTCTTTTTTCTTATGAACTCAAAACACACGATTTGGTCTTAGCAAAGCACAATGGTCTTCCCTCTTCTGGCATCTTTCGTTTGTTCAATCTTTATTCTCTGTGGTAAACCACGTGAAATTACAGTTACACTCATGAAAAAAACACAAATTTGGTCTTATTGAAACATAATGGCCTCAAGTTCTATTTTTCAGTTACTCTTTCTCCTTGTAAACTCAAGATGCACAAATTTCATCTTATCAAAAGAAAGTGTTGTTCCCTCTTTTGGCATCTTTTGTTGGTTCAATCTCTATTCTATGTGGAAAATAACTCATGAATTTACTATTGTACCCTCCCGAAAACACACAAATTGGTCTTATCGAAACATAATGGCCTCATATTTTAAATTTTCAGTTACTCTTTCTCCTTATGAACTCATAATCCACAGATTAATTCTTATCGAAACGTCTTCCCTCTTTTCACATTTTTGTGGTTCATTATGTAATTGGCATCTATCGTTAGATCAGTAGGTATTATCTGTGGAAAAACAATAAGTTAATTTTTTAGTTACTCTTTTTCCTTATGAACTCAAATCCCACAAGTTTGGTCTTATCAAAACATTATGGCCTCCTTTCTTTTGGCATCTTTCATTGCTTCAATCTTTATTCTTCGCGCAAAAATCATGAAACTAATGTACCAATATCCCAAGAAAACACACATATTCGGTCTTATCGACACATAAGGATCTCAGATTTTTTTTTTTTTTAGTTACTCTTTTTCCTTATGAACTCAATAACACAGGGATTTGTTATTCCCTCTTTTGGCATCTTTCATTGGTTCAATCTCTATTCTTTGTGGTAAAACACGTGAAATTACAGTTACGCTCTTGAAAAAACACACAAATTTGGTCTTAATGAAATGGCCTCAAGTTTTATTTTTCAGTTACTATTTTTCCTTGTAAACTCAAAAGGCACGGATTTTATCTTATCAAAACATAGTGGCATATCCTCTTTTGGCATCTTTCATTTGTTCAATCTCTATTCTGGAAAATAACTTGTGAATTTACTATTGTACCCTCCCAAAAAATGCACAAATTTAGTTATCTTATCGAAACATAATAGCCTCATATTTGAAATTTTCAGTTATTCTTTCTCCATATGAACTCATAACGCATAATCTTATTCTTTTCGAAACATCTTCCCTCATTTGACATCTTATGTGGTCCATTATGTATTTTGCCATCTTTCGTTGGACCATTGTGTATTTTGGCATCTTTTGTTGGACCAGTAGGTATTAATTGAAAAAACTTGTGAACCCCTCTTGAAAAACACATAGATTCGGTCTTATCGAAACATAATGACCTGATTTTAATTTTTCAATTACTCTTTTTCCTTATGAACTCAATAACGCACGAATTTGGTCTTATCAAAATATAATGGTCTTCCCGCTTTTGGCTTCTTTCGTTGGTCCAATCAGTATTCGTTGTGAAATTACCGTTGTCACTTCCCAAGCAAGAATTCATCCCAACCTCCCTATATAACCCAACATGGTGAAAGCTAAGACGAACAAACATATCGACCATTCAAGTCATTTACCCTGTGTAGCTTGCGCAACTCTCATGGTTTATGTAATTGAGTTTCGAACTCAATCATTTCATTGTTCTTTCACCATCCAACTTCTCCAATCCACTTCAAACAATCACATGATGGATTCATTCATGATGATCATCATCCTCGTTTATGATGAAGTCATGCCTAATGACGCCAGTCAGCAAAATTTCGATCCTCCAACTCCTGATATCCGAGAGTCCAGTCTTGCCCAGGGAGTCCACCGTCCGTCAGACAAAGACGATGGCCGTGGTGATCACGAAAATGTTTCCATTGATGATGAGAATATTATTTCTATTCTGGGAGATGATGATGGACGGATACACAGCCTCCCTCAAGAAGGGGTGGATCGTGACGATTTTGTGGTGCCGTTGGATCACCTGAACAGAAGCACTCCGGTGGTGGGTCGTCATGATCATGAGGCAGACTTGAAATTACCGTTATACACTAACCTATATTCTAAGTTCCTAACAGAACGCTATGACAGAACAGAAGGGAAAATAATCGTACTTACCCATATTCCCATTTCCATCAACCTTCATTCTACCTTCAATTTCCTATGTCATCCTCATTTCCCAAACTCCATTTCCGTCAAGCAAAACAATGGATCCGGCAGACCCGCCACCAGCATCACCACAACCAGCAGCAGCAAGCCATCTTGGTTAGTCGGCTGATCCACTCAGCTTTCACCGAAAAGCTCAAACCCCAACTTCACCCGTCCTGAGGAGCATGCCTATAACGACACTATCAAGGAGGGGCTGCAGCGTCACCACAACCAGCAGCAGCAAGCCATCTTGGTCACTCGGCTGATCCACGCACCTTTCACTGAGAAGCTCAAACCCCACCTCACCGGTCCAGAGGAGCATGCCAATAACGACGCTATCAAGGAGGGGCTGCAGCACCACCACAACCAGCAGCAGCTAGCCATCTTGGTCACTCGGCTGATCCACTCAGCTTTCACCAAGAAGCTCAAACCCCACCTTCACCCGTCCCAATGAGCATGCCAATAACGACGCTATCAATGAGGGGCTGCAGCCGCTTGATGTGGAAATTATTTCTCATCTGGGAGCTGATGAGCGATTCACAGCATGCGCCACGGCGGACCCGACAAATGGTACAGTTGTCCGATACGCCACGGAGTGTACGAGTCGGCACAGGTCTTCTCTATATATCCTAACAGAGCAAGATGAAAGCTACGACATAACCAAAAAAAGGAAAATAATCGTCCGCGGCCCAAACCTCATCTTTGTTTAGGTTTTCCTTGCTGCCAAAGTTAGTTCTTTGTTACAGTTCTATGTACTGTTCTCCCCTCTTAACAAATTGAAAGTCTAAATTAATTTACATTTTGACAGAACATTTCATCTTTTTATTACCTTTTTTTCCAGTGCCATTGGTCAAGATTTCATCTTTATATTGCTTAAGGGAGCACAATGCAATTTGGATTTAGCTAAACCCAATATAAATCTAATCTATTTATAAGAAAAATAAACATAAAATTGCACCTCCAATGACACGCCCCGACCCCGATATTCCCTGAATACCAGGATAGGCACGCGCTGGCCGACACCCGAGGGTGACGAAAGCCATTTATTAAGTGCAAATGCTGAAAATAAGGGATAAATAAGGCTTATAAATATAAAAGAATAATGAATATGCAAATAAGGACCGTGTTCAGAGCACACCTCTAATCTAGAACACTAAAGAAAATAATATAAAATTGAATGAAACAAAGGAGTGGGTCCTACACCGAGAGGACTCGAAGATGCCGATGCGGAAGTGCCTGGACGTCGGGATTGTATGCCTCGATTCTAAGTCCTGAAGGGGGCGCAAAACAAACATGAGTGGACCAAGTTGATATATATATAATAAAACAGTTATCAACATACTAACCCCCAGGTTTTATGAAAACACAAATATAATGATAAACATAGGTTTTCCGAAATCTAGCATGTCGTGCAATGTCTCAAATCATCAATCGCATAAATAATAAACACTAGTGAATGTCCGATATAACACTTCAGGCCCCATGCCGGCTCCCCGTCTCTGAGCAGACAGTCAGAGGAAAATGCACTTCAGGCCCCTTGCCGGCTCCCCGTCTCTGAGCAGACAGTCAGAGGAAAACACACTCCAGGCCCTATGCCAACACCAAACCGTCGCCCGGGACGGACCGGATCTATCCCTACGTCCCGTAGCGGAAAGGACCACTAGGTAAGTATAAAACCAGTGAACATACATATATTGAAAATCAACTTCATAGTATAAAGTCATCCATCATCTATACTATAAAGAAGTGTTCTAAACATGTTCTAAATATCATATCGTCATCCATCAGATATTCTATAAGAACATGGGTTATAGGAAAAATAGTAATAATTCAAACTAGCCTCAATAAGCATGTTATCTCGTAAAACGTTCATAAAACATAATCATCAAATCATGCTTTTCATGTATGCATTTATACTATCAAAACATGCATTTTTAGAAGGGGTCCACTCACAGTACTTAGCTGCCGAAGAGCCATGCAACTAGCGAAGACGGAAACGCCACAATTAAACGCCCCTAAGCACATAAACGGTACATTTAGTCAAACTCTACTCAAACGATTGAATTTGGGAAAACGAACATCGGAAACGGGTTTAGAACGTCGAAATTAGCCTAGGAGGGGTCTCGCACGAAAACTCAAAAAGTCAACGATCAAAGTCAACGTTGACCGTTGACCAGTCAAGGTCAAAGTCAAAGGTCAACGCTGACCGTTGACCCACTCAACGGGTCACGGGTTTGGGCTTTAGGGTTTTGGGGTTAGGGTAATTGGGTTAGGTTTTAGGTGGGTTGGGTTTGGGTTAGAAGGAAAGTGGGTTTGGGTTTGAAATCTCATGGCCCAAGGCCTAATTTAAAAGGGGAAATGTGTTTGGGCTGCAACCAAGGCCCTAAGGCCTTTGGGTTTTTAAAATGAAACAAAATAAAAATAAAAAGGAAAAGGTTTAGGGTTTTGGGCCAGAGACCAAACGGGCCTAAGGCCCGTGTGAGGGTGGAGAACGGCCCGAAGGCCTGGGTGTGCCGGAGAAGGACGCCGGAATTCGGCCGGAATTTAGACAAACTTTGAACATCCATAACTTTGTTAATACTCGACGAAAACAAGTGATTCAAAAATGAAAATCGTAGCTCTCGAAGAGACGAAGAGAATGGTACCTCACACGACGTCTAACTCGCCGTGGTTTGGCTGGAAAACACCTCGAAAGTCACTGAGGTCGCCGGAAACTGGGTAAGATTCAAATGAGTATAACTTCTTCAATACTCAATGAAATTAGGTGAAACAAAAAGGAAAGTTGTAGTACTCAGCGAGACGAAGAGATTGATACCTTGCACGCCGGCCAAATCGCCGTGGTTTGGCCGGAAATTGCCTCGAAAGGGGCGGTGCTCGCCGGAAAACTGGGAAAAGTCTCCGAGGTGGTTTCTTCATGGTTTGACGTCCAAAACACAACCACGGGGTTAGAAAAGAGCTATAGGTGTGGGCATGGGTGTGTGTGTGTGTGTGTGTGTGGGTGTGTTCTGCTCGGAGAAAAGAGCACCGAGAGGAGGGGGGAAAGAGAGAGCACGGAGGAAGAAAGAGAGAAGAGAGGAGAAGACTTTTCAGAAAAAAAAAGGAAAAGAAAAGGGAAAGGGAAGGAACCGGGGACAAAAACAGGGGGTGGGCCCTTTGGGCTCACCAATTAAGGTTCAAAAACAATTTTAAAAAGGAAGGTATCCCCCAAACTTAGTGAAAATACAAAAATACCTATTTTCTTATGTAAATCCCGGGACGGGTTCTTACAATCTACCCCCCTTAAAAGAATTTCGTCCCGAAATTTAAAATCACCACTTAAACCGAAAAGCTTGAAAATAGGAAGAAGAATATATGTATAAAGAGAATTCAAGTCAGAGTGGGTGCATCAAAGAGAATATGCCACACCGTCGCGAGCGGGTTGCCAAATCCTCTATCATGCCTCCAAACTCTTACTTTCTTCCCCATCAGTGTAAAAGTAGAAACATACTTTAATAAGATATAAAGTTGAAAACATATATAGACGTAAGGTCAAAAATAAGTACACAAAATACTATAGCGTCAAAATAGTCAAAATAGATATGTACTAACATATAGGTCGAAAACTCGCGCTTAACTTAAAAACTGAAAATGGAAATACTTCCCCCAAAACATTTGTAACGTCGAAAACAAATAATTACAGAAAAGGAAGTTAAAATACTTACTGAAAATCAAAACTGAAACTCAAAGCTGAAAAAAAATGAGAGTGGGTCTCGCCTAAGCATACGAATGTCACGTACTCCGAGAAAAGATGCGTCTCTAGGTCAAGTCCTAACAATAGCAAATCCGTACCAACTGCTGAAGACGAATCTTCCTGCCCACTTGCTTAACGAACCCAACGAATAAGTTTTCAATACCACAGTCGGCCGCCCGTGATATCGATCACCCATTTGTTGTCTCGATAAGCAAGCAGTAATTTGCTAAGGGTGCACAATTTCACGCGTCTTAAATTCCATCTTTCGAATACTAGTTCACAATACTCCTCTGCTAACCAGTATTGCCTGTAGAACTCTCGTACCATGCCGCAAAAAATGGCGTACTCAAACCGAACAAAACAAAAACTGTCGTCATAAAACTCTAACCAGTATCAAGCATACTAACCTCCTCAATTCTTCCAAAAGTGACCAACTACTCCAGTGTTTTGCCAACAAAGAACCCATTTGAAAACTGTACCTTGGGATTCAAAAGAAGTGGCTACCATGTTACTAGTAGACCCAAAAGCTCAAGCCAAGCAAGCAGAAAATGAAAAGTCACCTTTCCCAACAAGCAGTATCTCTTGGGAATCATTGTAGTGCTCAAACCACCTCTCCAATTTTGCTTAGTTGCAGATTTCTAGTAAAACAAGGTCAAAGTTGATGGAAAGTAGGACCCTCAAGTGATCAACCTAAAAAATAAATTAGAGTACACACCTTTCGAGAGAAGTGTAAAGATTTTCCGATTCTCGCCTCGACCGCGCTGGGGTGCCAACCCAGAGTACACTAAACAGATATGCTAGAAGTGTTTCAATAACCACGTACTCACAACAAAAGAGTCTTGAAGTGAAACAGTGAAAAGATGAGTTGAGACGGCACATAACATTGGAAAAGAACCGATGTGATGCCTATGAATTATAGTAAGATAGTGATACAATCCACTGACCTTCTGTACTCAAACCTTCATCCAACTCTTACTAAAAGATCGCACAAACATCACGCTCACGTGCTCACGAACCGAAGGATCCTGGTGCCAAGGTAGTGGAAAGCTACGTTGAAGCGAACACATCACATCATCGAAAAGGTCTACCAAAGTACGATATGATGGTTATGAATTGTAGCAAGATAATGAGTGGTGACCGTTCAATTCAGCGTGAAGACAATGATGCAATCTGCCGCTCACCTGCACCACAATCTTCACCAACCTCTTACCACAAGTCAACTCCAACCTCACACCCACGTGGAACTCTTCCTGGTAAGTAGGGTAAGCTTGTGAAAAGATTATGCTCCCAACATTTATGTCTGAAAAGATAAGAATTGGGCGCACAGTTCCGCCGAATTGATCGATCGTGAATTCTTCACTGATTGAGCGAGAAGCCATGTAGAGAAGGCTAAAAGAACACTCAAGAATTTGAGGATCAAAACAAGTTTATTAAAACTAAAGTACAAGATATCTGGATGAGTGAGAAATCATGCCAAGAACAAACAAGCGAAAGAAGGTAAAGATGCAGAAATAGAAATCACTGTTTATGATTATTTGGTTAATCAACACAGTAAGGTTGATTGGTTCCTTAGCCAAAAAGGAAATAGGTATAAGCTCAAGAATAGTCAAGAACTGCTAATAAGGTTTGGCGAGGCCAAAGACATTTCGAAATTCACAAAACTTTGTGAAAGCTGTTTCAAAGTTCAAAAATTAAACATAGAACCTCTGAACCAACAGAATGACGAAGAAGAAAGATACAAAGCAATCTGTGTAAGCATGCAGTGACACGATTGGCTACCTCAAAGTGATGCTCTTGAGCAAACCAAAGCTCAATGAGTCCAGGGAAGTTCAAAGTAAAGCTCGATCTTCGTACAAAGATGAATATGGTAGTCTTAAGCCATTACATTGAAAAGTTACAAAGCTGAACAGTTAGTGGACAAGAGCACTGGTCAGTTGGGCTACAAGCAAAAGGCTAAGTTCACTTCCACCGAAAGTATGTGGACAAGGTTCTAGGACTTACCGTCTAGTGCCAAATCTAGGTGAAGTTCAAGAAGTCTGTTTATCCAAACAAGTATGGATCTTCATCAACCAAATCCAGCTACAACAACAAAAAGAATTGCAACTCCTTTTGGAAAATTGATGGGAATAGCGTCTGCTACCGACGAGTCACTTAAGAAATTATCTAATTTAAATGAAGTCAACGCCTGAAGAATTTGGTGTAGAGCTAACGGTCAAAGGTTAAGGAACTTGACTTCGCCGTTGAGGTAAGCAAGGAGGTTACTGATAAAACAATCATCGAAGATTCATTCTACCGATTCACACTAGTTTCTTCAATGGTAATGAGCCTGAGAACATTGATTTGCTCCCGCCAACTACCACTTACTAATCGTCGTCACCACTCGCGCTTACTCGCTTTCTCAAACACGCACTTCGAATATTTCAAGTAGTTGCCACTGCAATCTGACTCTGCCCGCCATTCCTAGGGAACGCATGTCGCAGAGTGATGTCATCGTTTCAGGGTTCTAGTTGATCTTAACCAACTCGTACCGTCAAGATTTTTCCGCTTCTCGAGATTTCGGTGTAAAGCCGACTCTGCCCGCAATTCCTAGGGAACGCATGTTGCAAAGTGGCATCGCCATTTCTTATCTACAGCTGGTCTCGACCAGACTTCCTCAAACTAAGATTTCTAGAACACGTCCCTCCCAAATAACACTAACTATGCCCGCCATTCCCTGAGAATGCACGTCGTAGAGTACAAAACCGCTTCATATCTTCCAAATTCAACTCACTTAGGGTTTTTCCGTTTCTCAACGCTCCTAGTTAAATCCAATTATGTCCGAAATTCCCAGGGAATGCACGATGTAGAGTATCGATCCGATGTCGAAAGTCGTCCAACAATCCACTTCATCACCACTGAGGCACAATCCCGACACGAATTCTTGTATTTCAACCAGAAGGTGAAAATTCAAACAGAGAAAGGTTCGAACAACTACGTCGAATGACACCAAATCCGGAAGTCATGACATCCAAATGATGTCATGGCAGACACACTACTACAGTAACAGAAAGTCCTAAGTATGCTCTGAACAAAACCACGCTCTGATACCAATCTGACACGCCCCGACCCCGATATTCCCTGAATACCAGGATAGGCACGCGCTGGCCGACACCCGAGGGTGACGAAAGCCATTTATTAAGTGCAAATGCTGAAAATAAGGGATAAATAAGGCTTATAAATATAAAAGAATAATGAATATGCAAATAAGGACCGTGTTCAGAGCACACCTCTAATCTAGAACACTAAAGAAAATAATATAAAATTGAATGAA
Organism: Pyrus communis; assembly: GCF_963583255.1. Lineage (NCBI taxonomy): Eukaryota > Viridiplantae > Streptophyta > Magnoliopsida > Rosales > Rosaceae > Pyrus > Pyrus communis. Next base: position 26,144,727 of record NC_084810.1, on the reverse strand, counting down.
ACAAAGGAGTGGGTCCTACACCGAGAGGACTCGAAGATGCCGATGCGGAAGTGCCTGGACGTCGGGATTGTATGCCTCGATTCTAAGTCCTGAAGGGGGCGCAAAACAAACATGAGTGGACCAAGTTGATATATATATAATAAAACAGTTATCAACATACTAACCCCCAGGTTTTATGAAAACACAAATATAATGATAAACATAGGTTTTCCGAAATCTAGCATGTCGTGCAATGTCTCAAATCATCAATCGCATAAATAATAAACACTAGTGAATGTCCGATATAACACTTCAGGCCCCATGCCGGCTCCCCGTCTCTGAGCAGACAGTCAGAGGAAAATGCACTTCAGGCCCCTTGCCGGCTCCCCGTCTCTGAGCAGACAGTCAGAGGAAAACACACTCCAGGCCCTATGCCAACACCAAACCGTCGCCCGGGACGGACCGGATCTATCCCTACGTCCCGTAGCGGAAAGGACCACTAGGTAAGTATAAAACCAGTGAACATACATATATTGAAAATCAACTTCATAGTATAAAGTCATCCATCATCTATACTATAAAGAAGTGTTCTAAACATGTTCTAAATATCATATCGTCATCCATCAGATATTCTATAAGAACATGGGTTATAGGAAAAATAGTAATAATTCAAACTAGCCTCAATAAGCATGTTATCTCGTAAAACGTTCATAAAACATAATCATCAAATCATGCTTTTCATGTATGCATTTATACTATCAAAACATGCATTTTTAGAAGGGGTCCACTCACAGTACTTAGCTGCCGAAGAGCCATGCAACTAGCGAAGACGGAAACGCCACAATTAAACGCCCCTAAGCACATAAACGGTACATTTAGTCAAACTCTACTCAAACGATTGAATTTGGGAAAACGAACATCGGAAACGGGTTTAGAACGTCGAAATTAGCCTAGGAGGGGTCTCGCACGAAAACTCAAAAAGTCAACGATCAAAGTCAACGTTGACCGTTGACCAGTCAAGGTCAAAGTCAAAGGTCAACGCTGACCGTTGACCCACTCAACGGGTCACGGGTTTGGGCTTTAGGGTTTTGGGGTTAGGGTAATTGGGTTAGGTTTTAGGTGGGTTGGGTTTGGGTTAGAAGGAAAGTGGGTTTGGGTTTGAAATCTCATGGCCCAAGGCCTAATTTAAAAGGGGAAATGTGTTTGGGCTGCAACCAAGGCCCTAAGGCCTTTGGGTTTTTAAAATGAAACAAAATAAAAATAAAAAGGAAAAGGTTTAGGGTTTTGGGCCAGAGACCAAACGGGCCTAAGGCCCGTGTGAGGGTGGAGAACGGCCCGAAGGCCTGGGTGTGCCGGAGAAGGACGCCGGAATTCGGCCGGAATTTAGACAAACTTTGAACATCCATAACTTTGTTAATACTCGACGAAAACAAGTGATTCAAAAATGAAAATCGTAGCTCTCGAAGAGACGAAGAGAATGGTACCTCACACGACGTCTAACTCGCCGTGGTTTGGCTGGAAAACACCTCGAAAGTCACTGAGGTCGCCGGAAACTGGGTAAGATTCAAATGAGTATAACTTCTTCAATACTCAATGAAATTAGGTGAAACAAAAAGGAAAGTTGTAGTACTCAGCGAGACGAAGAGATTGATACCTTGCACGCCGGCCAAATCGCCGTGGTTTGGCCGGAAATTGCCTCGAAAGGGGCGGTGCTCGCCGGAAAACTGGGAAAAGTCTCCGAGGTGGTTTCTTCATGGTTTGACGTCCAAAACACAACCACGGGGTTAGAAAAGAGCTATAGGTGTGGGCATGGGTGTGTGTGTGTGTGTGTGTGTGGGTGTGTTCTGCTCGGAGAAAAGAGCACCGAGAGGAGGGGGGAAAGAGAGAGCACGGAGGAAGAAAGAGAGAAGAGAGGAGAAGACTTTTCAGAAAAAAAAAGGAAAAGAAAAGGGAAAGGGAAGGAACCGGGGACAAAAACAGGGGGTGGGCCCTTTGGGCTCACCAATTAAGGTTCAAAAACAATTTTAAAAAGGAAGGTATCCCCCAAACTTAGTGAAAATACAAAAATACCTATTTTCTTATGTAAATCCCGGGACGGGTTCTTACATCCAAGATAAACAAATTGTAAATATTTCATTTCATCAGATATTCTATAAGAACACGGGTGAAAATTAGTAATAATTCAAACTAGCCTCAATAAGTATGTTATCTCATAAAACGTTTCGTAAACGTAATCATTAAATCATGCTTTTAATGTATGCATTTCTACTATTAAAACATGCATTTTAGAAGGGGTCCACTCATAGATACTTAACCGTCAAAGAGCCGCGCAAACTAGCGAATATGGAATCGTCACAAATAATTGCCCCTAAGCACATAAAGGGTCCAATCAATAAAACTATACTGTAACAATTGAATTTGGGAAAATAGATGTCGGAAACGGATTCAGGATGTCGAATTACCCTAAGAAAGGTCCCAGATAAATTTCGTAAACGTCAACATAAGAATATTCCACATAAAGGGTTTGGGTCGGCTAGGGTATAAGGTTTTGGAAGGTTAAAGGGTTTAGTGCTTGAGGCCCTAGGTTAACAAAAGTTTGGATTAGGCTTTTAAAAAGGGTTGGGCTTGAAGAGTTTGGGTTTAGTTTCAAACAAATAAAATAAATAAATAAAAGGGTTTCTAATGGGTTCGGCTTGAAATAAAATAAATAAAAATAAAAAGATTTGGGTTGGGTTTTAAAGAGATTAACGGGCCTGAGGCCCGAGCCTTTACAGCCCAAAGGCCTAAACTAACAAGGTTTGGGTTTTAGGTTACGCTTTAAAGGGTAATGGGTTTGGGTTTCATTTGCTTGGGCTTAGGGAATTGGTTTAGGTTGGGCTCGGCGCTGGTTTGGGCTGATTCTTTGGCCCGTTTGTTATGTGGGTCGCCGGAACCAATTGAAGAAGGCCGGAATTCGGCCAGACATTAGACACACTTTAAAAGGTCATAACTTTGTCAATACTCAACGAAATCGAGTGATTCAAAAACAAAAATTGTAGGTTTCGAAGAGACGAAGAGAATGATATCTCGTAAGACGTCTAACTCGCCGTGGTTTTTCCGGAAAATGCCTCGAAAGCCGCGAAGGCCGTTGGAAATTGGGTAAGATTCAAATGAATATAACTTCTTCAATACTGAACGAAATTAAGTGAAACAAAAGGAAAGTTGTAGTCCTCAGCGAGACGAAGAGATTGATACATTTCACACCAGCCAACTCACTGTGGTTTGGCCGGAAATTGCCTCGAAAGAGGCCGTGCTCGTAGGAAAACTGAGGAAGTATCCCGGAACTGGTTCTTCTTGGTTTTGACGTCCAAAGCAAGTACAAGGGGGTTAGTTTTCAACCAGTGACGAGGGACAGACGATCAAAAGGGTTTAGAAACTTACCCTCATGACGGGAATTCGAGAAAAGGCTTCGGAGCTCATCCTCCATACCGGAACTCGGTAACTCTTTCGCCTTCGTCGGGTTTCAACGATGCAGGAAGGGAGCTCGAGGATGGTGGTGTTGTTTGTTGGTGAGAAAAGCCCTCGGAGGGGACTGAGATAGAGAGAGCCGAGAGGGGGAGATAAGGGAGAGTGAGCTGAAGGAGAAAAAGAGAGACTTTTCAGAATAAAAATAAAACAAAGGGAAAGGGCACCGGGGGACAAAACAGGGGGTGTGCCCTTGGGTTCAGCAATTAAGACCCAAAAATCAATTTTAAGAGAAAAAGATCTAACCACAAGTGAAATTTCATGAAAATACACATATTTTCCGATAAAATCGGAACGATGTTGTTACGGGAAGACTTAGTCGTCTTTGTTTGGTCATGGAGGTCTGTTTTCAATCTGCATTTACTTTTAATTTTCTTTGTGAGCCCCATTGTTGAATTTTGACTGGTGGACTTGAATGGCCGGCAGATGCGTGATTCATACTCGTATTTACTAGTCCTTTTGGTTTGGAACATTCATATATATTATATATTATATTTTGAAATCTAGAATCTCGAGTGTAGTGATAAATGTTCTTTTAACTATTTAAGTTACAAGTCCTTTGTTGATTTGGAACATTTATAAGTGCTTAGGTAAGTAGAATCATAAAATGGACGAGGGACGAGAATAGGATGAAAAGAGATTTGAGAGAGACAAGTCAACGGGCTATTACTAATTACATCAATATTGCTCCAACTTGCAACATTACAAAGAGTTGAGAGAAACAATAAGTTCTATCACAGAAAGTTTCGGTGTTATTATGTACAGAACTATTCATTATATTATTTTTTCAAAATGAAATTCTTGTATTTTGAACAATGATTAAATGTGTAATTTGAACACGATATGTGTAGGTTCGGAGAAATTATTGTGTAGGCTCGGATAAATTTTTGTTTGTGACCCTAGCGAGGTCTGAGGTCACGTCGTGGCTGATGGGTACTACGGATGGGGTAGAGGCCTTTAATTCCAGGAAACAACTTAGAAAATGACAGGCATGGAGATTAGTCAAGCCTAAATTATGGTGCACGCACATTTACTTGCAGAAATAACAGAGAACCAATGCTTTATTAAGAAATATAGCTAATCAATAAAGCTAAGTTGAAAAATTGGTGCTTTTGCAATGGCAGTGGCTCTTTCTGTGGAGATGCTTTTGTTCTCCTCACTGTTTTTGCTACCAATTTCTGTGTTTTCCCAAAATAATGGAAGAGTGGCAGTTGGGAGTTCTCGAACTGCAAGTACAGGTGCCTCCTCATCATGGCTTTCTCCAAATGGTGATTTCGCGTTTGGATTTTCTCCCCTCGGAAACAATGATCTTTTCTTGCTTTCGATATGGTATGCGAAAATCCCAGAAACCGTAGTTTGGCATGCATATGAGGATAACAACCCCGTGGTTGCACCTGGGGGATCAATTTTGAACTTGACTGCCAACGGTGGACTAGTTCTCAACAATCCTCAGGGTGGAGAGATATGGAAATCCGGAACAACCTCCGGGACTGTTGCGATCGGGGTCATGAATGACACCGGAAACTTTGTCCTTCAAGACGAAAATTCGGGGAGCTTGTGGGAGACCTTCAGCAATCCTACAGACACCGTTTTGCCTGGACAGACAATTCAGAGAAATGGGAAGCTTTCGTCTAGACAATCGAAGACTAACTACACAAGAGGGCGGTTCCAGCTGCGCTTGCAAGATGATGGAAACCTCGTGCTCAACACCGTCAACTTGCCAACAGATTTTGCCAACAACCCTTACTTCGACACGGAGACCACCGCAGGGACTGTGGAAGGTAGTGAAGGTAGACAATTGGTGTTCAACAGCTCAGGGTACATGTTTGTTCTGAGAGAAAATGGTGGAAGATTCACTCTTACAGGGCCACAGGGAGTCTCGGCGAGGGACAACTACATAAGGGCAACTCTTGATTTTGATGGGATTTTCACTTTATATTCTCACCCGAAAAATTTCACTGGAAATGCAAGCTGGAGTAATCCTCTGTGGTATACGCCGGATGACATTTGCCAAACACTTCTTGAAGACATGGGCGTTGGTGTTTGCGGATATAACAGTGTCTGTAAGCTCAAACCATATATTAGGCCAACCTGCGAATGCCCGGAAGGGTTTTCTTTTCTTGATCCGAATGATATATACCGAGGATGCAAACCCGATTTTATACAAGGCTGTGAAGAAGATGAGCTGCAAGGTCCCAGAAAAGATTTGTATGATGTCAAAGTGCTGACAAATACTGATTGGCCAACCTCAGATTATGTGCAGCTAAAGCCTTTTACCGCGGACAAGTGCAACGAGTCTTGCTTTCAAGACTGTTTGTGCGCTGTTGCTGTTTTCCGGTCTGAAACCTGCTGGAAAAAGAAGTTACCTCTCTCGAACGGGAGAGTGGATGGCGGTCTTAATTCACAGACCTTCATAAAAGTCCGAAAAGATAATGCCAGTCTGCAGCCTCCTCCAAAGCCAATTCCAGATGATAAAGAGAAGAGCCGGAACGCTGTGATACGCGTAGAATCAGCACTATTAGGTACCTCTATCTTTGTTAATTTTGTCTTAAGTTCTGCTATCTGTCTCGGTATTTTCTTCATTTTCCGGAAGAAACCTGTAAGATCTAGTACCGATATTGTTTTGGACTCGAATTTGCGCTCTTTTAGCTATGAAGAGCTACGAGAAGCTACAAATGGGTTCAATGAAGAATTAGGAAAGGGTGCTTTTGGAGTGGTTTTCAAAGGGGTGATGCAAATTGGTTCTGGTGTTGAAGTGGCGGTGAAGAAGCTAAACTATGTTATGCAAGATGTCGAGAAGGAGTTTAAAACAGAACTGAAAGTAATTGGTCAGACGCATCACAAGAATCTGGTTCGTCTTTTTGGATATTGTGACGAGGGGCAACAGAGATTACTAGTTTATGAGTTCTTGAGAAATGGCACATTGGCAAGCTTTCTTTTTTCTGATATTAAACCAAGTTGGAGACAGCGAATTGAAATCGCTTATGGCGTTGCGCAGGGGCTTTTGTACTTGCATGAAGAGTGCGGCACGCAGATTATCCATTGTGACATAAAGCCGCAGAACATACTTCTCGATGATTATTACACTGCTCGGATCTCTGATTTTGGTTTGGCAAAACGTTTGCTGATGAATCAGAGCCAGACTCATACCGCCATCCGAGGAACAAAAGGTTATGTTGCACCTGAGTGGTTCAGGAACTTGCCAATCACTACCAAAGTTGATGTGTACAGCTTTGGTGTTGTGCTGCTGGAAATCATTTGTTGTAGGAGAAGCGTTGACATGGAAGGTAACTGTGAAGAGAGAGCAATTTTAACGTACTGGGTTTATGATTGCTACGTTGAAGGAGGACTAGATGCTGTTGTAGATTGTGAAGTTGAGGCCTTGGGTGATCGAACGACACTGGAAAAGTTTGTGATGGTTGCGATTTGGTGTATTCAGGAAGATCCATCTCTTAGGCCTACTATGAAGAAGGTTGTGCAGATGCTTGAAGGAGTTGTCGAAGTGCCTGTTCCACCATGTCCATCCCCATATACCAGATAAGGTTGAACCGCCGTTATTTGTATTGCAGTGAAGGTGTATTTATTGTCAATCTGTTTGTCAATCTGTGTTTAGTTTACCAATTTTTGGTTTTGTAATGCAATGATTTAGATAAAACGGTAAATGCTTTATGTATGTAACTCTTGTTATGAATGATAAAGTTTGTTATGAAAACATTTTCGTTTGCTTAGTCTGTTGGTGCTGATGAAGTTTGTGGCTTATCCTGTACGAATTGGACTTATCGCTGCCCTCTCTACTCCCTAGTGTTCTTAGTGGAGAGGGCAGCGATTTACGATCCTTTTTATCGGCAAGTACTTGTTCAGTTTAGTTTTCAGCGGCGGTACAAACTTCAATCACATTGGTAAGAGTAGCAGACTTGGAATTCAAAAAGAACAGCAGCCGCAGTCTCATTACACAAAATTGCAGCTGGATATTACTCCTACATCCTTCCGTTCATCGTCTCCCTCAGACGGTTTTATATGTTCACTCTGATTTGGTTTTGTTGCTACCAATTTGCTTCTACTCTACGCAAGCAGATAAAACTTGCATCATCGGAATCCTCCTAAAAAAACAGATGAATTGCCCTTATCCAAACACTGCTTCTATAAATTACAATCCATTAACTAATATCAGCAGGATCCTGATAGGTTCATAATTCACTTACTTTGTACTAATTTTAATTAATTTGCAGGAGAGAAGTGATTTAAAAAGACACATTTCTTTATTTTATCTATTTTCAGCTTTTCGTCGAACTTTTAGAGACGGTCCAACGGCCTACTACTAATTAACATCAATACTGACTTAACTTAACCACATGTGCAATCCATTAGGTCTGGTTTAATACAAAATTAAGGCCTCAAAGCAATTAGTAGTCGAACTTTTCAATATAAGGGGATTTAATTTCATCAAGTTTCCGATGTTGCCATGTGGGACATGCATCAACACACTTAATTAGTTTAAGCGGAAAATACATTTCTTTGTGTGTTTTAGACAAGAGGCCAGTTTCTCCATAATCTAGACATCTTGGAGTCGAATTACGAATCGTGCCGTCAGCTGCTTTGAAGTGGAAGAGTATTTTTCCTGTTGGTCGAATGACTTCCATTGCTGAAAATTCAGAACCGAGTTATAGCGTCGAAGAAGAAGATTTGAAGGCTCTCCCGATTTTTCCATGAAGTATGCGACCCCAATCCTTGAAGAAGACATCCAAGACTTGCCAAAACGTGTTTTTCTAAAATTTTCTAGACCATGAAAAAACCCTAAAACGTGCCTACAACCTGACTGATACGCTATCTAGTCAAAGTAGGATTTCTACAATAATTTTTTTGTTTGGATTTCCTTTTATTTTAAGGTTTTGTTTTGCTTTGTGCCAAATGTTCTGACCATACTCATCCACGAAGCATTGTTCTTCTAGTATCCCAGAGTTCGACCAGGAGCAAAATGATCCTTATCGAATAATGCAATTACAGTGTTGGCTGTAAAGACCTCCCAACTTTTTCCTTGAACAATCAACAAGAAGTTAGTCGTTCATCTCTCGAAAATCTGAATGCTCAATTAAAGCAGGCCACTCAAAAACAAAATACAATAATGCAAGCTTCCATCACCAAATTCCCCAGCCAACCTAAAATAAAATTCGAGTCCAAAACAATTTTGGGTTCAAATCTGTGTTCTTTTAGCTATAAAGAGATTCGAGAAGATACAAATGGATTCAGGAGGAAGCTAAAATCCGTATTGGTGCTGTTGTTTCTATACGAAACTTGTGTGAATTTAGTTAGAGGCGGCTATCCTGCCATTATACTTTAATTGAACTGCAATTCCACCTCCTGTATAGCAGTATTCCTTTCCAAAAAAAAGGTAAGAGAAGAAAGTTAGTGCTCATGGACCTCCTTGTTTTGTTTAGAACTAGGACAGGGTGCTTTTGGAGTTATTTACAAAGTGGTAATGCAAATTGATTCTGGAGTCGAATTAGTGGCAGTGAAGAAGCTAAACTATGTACTGCATGACATTGAGAAGGATTTACGACATAATTGAATGTACTTGGTCAGATACATCACAAGAATCTGGTTCGCCTTTCCGGATATTGTGATGAGGGACTAGTTTAAAAATTCTTGAGCAATGGCACATTAGGAAGCTTTCTTTTCGCTGAGGTGAAACCAAGTTGGAGACAACGAATTGAAATTGCTTATGGAGTTGCCAGAGGACTTCTTTACTTGCATGAAGAATGCATCACGCAAAGTGTCCAGTGTGATATAAAGCCTGAGAACATACTTCTCGATGATAATTACAATGCTCGGATCTCTGATTTTGGATCAGCAATTTTGACAATGAATCAGAGCCAGATTCATACTGCCATTTGGAGAACAAAAGGTTATGTTGCATGTGCACCTGAGTGGTTTCATATCTTGCGAATCACTATCAAAGTTGGCGTATACAGCTTCGATGTTGCGCAGCTAGAGATCATTTCTTGTAAGAGAAGCGTTGATGTTGAAAGTAACTGCAAAGAGAGCAAATATAACAGATTGGGTGTACAATTTCTACGTTAATGGAGAATTATGTGTTGTAGTAGATTACGAACCCCAGGCCTTTCTTGAACAATGGAAACTGCAAAAGGTCGTGATGGTTGCACTTCGGTGTGTTCAAGAAGACCAATCTCTTAGGCGTACTATGAGGAAGGTTGTGCAGATGCTTGAAGAAAAAGTGGAACTACATGTTCAACCTTGACCGTGTCCATTCCCATATACCAGAACTGGTTAAAACCGGCGTTGTTTGGATGGCATGGCATCCAAACTGTGGGCTATCAATCTTTTTTAGTCGACTAATTATTGGTTTGCTTTCTAACTCGTGCTTTAGTTTATGATATCATCGTATTAAGAATTATAAAGTTTGCTACGAAACTGTGTTTTCCCAAGCGATTGGTATTGATGAAATCTGTGGCCTATCTCTTTTCCTGTTTAGCATTCTCGCCACCCTCCCTACTCCCTTGTCTTCTCTTTGTAGGGAGGGCCTGAATTATGATCATGTTTATTGGCAAGAACTTGTTGAATATAGTTTTTAGCCGCAAGCGCGACTCCATCCACATTGGTTAGAATTCAAAATGAACATCTGCAGTCTGTGACGACCTTGTCTTCACTGCTGTGAATACAATGGCCATGGCTTTTGCTTCTGCCAATAACAATTCCAGAATGGAAAGTATTCTCACTGCAGGTGAAGAGCCTGCTTGGTGGTTCTCAACTTACAGTGATTTTGCGTTCGAGTTTCGAATACTTAACAGTGATCTCTTCTTGCTTGCCATATGGTATCAAAAGATACTACTACAAACGCACAACTTTGCTCTTATCGAAATATAATGGCATCTGAATTTTGATTTTTCAGTTAGTTTTTTTCCTTAGGAACTCAAAAACACAAAAATTTGGTCTTATCAAAACATAATGGCATCATATTTAATTTTTAGTTACTTTTTTTTTCCTTGCTAACTCAAAACGTACACATATTTAGTTTTGTCAAAACATAATGGTATACCCTCTTTTGGCATCTTTTGTTGGTTCAATCTTTATTCTCTATGGAAAAATCATGAAATTACTATCATAACCTACTGAAAATACACACAGATTTGGTCTTCTAGTAACATAATGGCCTTAGATTTTCATTTTTCAGTTACTCTTTTTCTTATGAACTCAAAACACACGATTTGGTCTTAGCAAAGCATAATGGTCTTCCCTCTTTTGGCATCTTTTGTTTGTTCAATCTTTATTCTTTGTGGTAAACCACGTGAAAATACAGTTACACTCATGAAAAAACACACAAATTTGGTCTTATTGAAACATAATGGCCTCAAGTTCTATTTTTCAATTACTCTTTTTCCTTGTAAACTCAAGATGCACAAATTTCATCTCATCAAAAGAAAGTGTTGTTCCCTCTTTTGGCATCTTTCGTTGGTTCAATCTCTATTCTATGTGGAAAATAACTCATGAATTTACTATTGTACCCTCATGAAAACGCACAAATTGGTCTTATCGAAACATAATGGCCTCATATTTTAAATTTTTAGTTACTCTTTCTCCTTATGAACTCATAATCCACAGATTAATTCTTATCTAAACGTCTTCCCTCTTTTCACATTTTTGTGGTCCATTATGTAATTGGCATCTATCGTTAGATCAGTAGGTTTTATTTGTGGAAAAACAAGAAGTTAATTTTTTTAGTTACTCTTTTTCCTTATGAACTCAATAACACGGGGATTTGTTCTTCCCTCTTTTGGCATCCTCATTGGTTCAATCTCTATTCTATGTGGTAAAACAAGTGAAATTACAGTTACGCTCTTGAAAAAACACACAAATTTGGTCTTATTGAAATGGTCTCAAGTTTTATTTTTCAGTTACTATTTTTCCTTATAAGCTCAAAAGGCACATATTTTATCTTATCAAAATGTAGTAGCCTCAAATTTGAATTTTTCAGTTATTCTTTCTCCTTATGAACTCATAACGCATAATTTTATTCTTCTCAAAACGTCTTCCCTCCTTCGACATCTTATGTGGTCCATTATGTATTTTGCCATCTTTCGTTGGACCATTATGTATTTTGGCATCTTTTGTTGGACCAGTAGGCATTAATTGAAAAAACTTGTGAACCCCTATTGAAAAACGAATGATTTGGTGTTATCAAGACAAAATTGCATCACATTTTAATTTTTTTGTTTCTTCTTTTCCTTCTAAACTGAAAGCCCACAGATTTGGTCTTATCAAAACATAATGGCCCTCCCTCTTTTGGCATCTTTCATTGATTAAATCTTTATTCTTTGCACAAAACTCGTGACACTACCCTTGTAGCAGCATCCCAAGAAAACGCACAGATTCGGTCTTATCGAAACATAATGACCTGATTTTAATTTTTCAGTTACTCTTTTTCCTTATGAACTGAATAACACAGGGATTTGGTCTTATCAAAACATAATGATCTTCCCTCTTTTGGCATTTTTTTGTTGGTTCAATCTCTATTCTCCGTAGTAAAAAACATGAAATTATAGTTATGCTCTTAAAAAAAATACACAAATTTGGTCTTATTGAAATGGCCTCAAGTTTTATTTTTCAGTTACTATTTTTCCTTATAAACTCAAAAGGCACGGATTTTATCTTATCAAAACACAATAGCATTCCCTCTTTTTGCATCTTTCGTTGGTTCAATCTCTATTGTATGTGGAATATAACTTGTGAATTTACTATTGTACCCTCCCAAAAAACGCACATATTTAGTGATCTTATCGAAACATAATACCCTCCTATTTTTATTTTTCAGTTACTCTTTCTCCTTATGAACTCATAACGCACAAATTTATTCTTGTCAAAACGTCTTCCCTCTTTCGACATTTTATGTGGTCCATTACGTATTTTGCCATCTTTCGTTGGACCGTTATGTATTTTGGCATCTTTCGTAGGACCAGTAGGTATTAATTGATAAAACTCGTGAACCCCTCTTGAAAAAAACGCATAGATTTGGTTTTATCGAAACAAAATTGCATCAGATTTTAATTTTTTTTGTTACTCTTTTTCCTTATGAACTCAAAGCCCACGGATTTGGCCTTATCAAAACATGATGGCCCTCCCTCTTTTGGCATCTTTCATTGGTTCAATCTTTATTCTCTGCACAAAACTCGTGACACTATTGTTGTACCAGCATCTTGAGAAAACGTATAGATTTAGTCTTATCGAAACATAATGACCTGATATTAATTTTTCAATTACTCTTTTTCCTTATGAACTCAATAACGCACGAATTTGGTCTTATCAAAACATAATGGTCCTCCTGCTTTTGGCTTCTTTCGTTGGTCCAATCAGTATTATTCATGACAAAACTCGTGAAATTACCGTTGTCACTTCCCAAGCAAGAATTCATCCCAACCTCCCTATATAACCCAACATGGTGAAAGCTAAGACGAACAAACATATCGACCATTCAAGTCATTTACCTTGTGTACCTCGCGCAACTCTCATGGTTTATATAATTGAGTTTCAAACTCAATTATTTCATTGTTCTTTCACCATCCAACTTCTCCAATCCACTTCAAACAATCACATCATGGATTCATTCATGATGATCATCATCCTCGTTTATGATGAAGTCACGCCTAATGACGCCAGTCAGCAAAATCTTGACCTTCCAACTCCTAATATCCGAGAGTCCAGTCTTGCCGAGGGAGTCCACCGTCCGTCAGACAAAGACGATGGCCGTGGTGATCACGAAAATGTTTCCATTGATGATGAGAATATTATTTCTCATCTGAGAGATGATGATGGACGGATACACACCCTCCCTCAAGGAGGGGTGGATCGTGTCGATTTTGTGGTGCCGTTGGATCAGCGGAACAGAAGCACTCTGGTGGTGGGTCGTCATGATCACGAAGCAAACTTGAAATTACCGTTATACACTAACCTATATTCTAAGTTCCTAACAGAACGCTGCGACAGAACAAAACGGAAAATAATCGTACTTTACCCAAATTCCCATTTCCGTCAACCTTCATCCCACCTCAATTTCCTACGTCATCCTCATTTCCCAAACTCCATTTCCGTCAAGCAAAACAACGGATCCGGCAGACCCGTCAGCGGCACCACCACAACCAGCAGCAGCAAGCCATCTTGGTCAGTCGGCTGATCCACTCAGCTTTCACCGAGAAGCTCAAACCCCAACTTCACCCGTCCCGAGGAGCATGCCTATAACGACACTATCAAGGAGGGGCTGCAGCGCCCACAACCAGCAGCAGCAAGCCATCTTTGTCACTCGGCTGATCCACTCACCTTTCACTGAGAAGCTCAAACTCCACCTCCACCGGTCCAGAGGAGCATGCCGATAACAACGCTATCAAGGAGGGGCTGCAGCACCACCACAACCAGCAGCAGCAAGCCATCTTGGTCACTCGGATGATCCACTCAGCTTTCACCGAGAAGCTCAAACCCCACCTTCACCCGTCCCGAGGAGCACACCTATGACGACGCTATCAAGGAGGGGCTGCAGCCGCTTGATGTGGAAATTATTTCTCATCTGGGAGCCGATGAGCTGATACACAGCATGCGCCACCGCGGACCCGACAAATGGTACAGTTGTCCGATATGCCACGGAGTGTACGAGTCGGCACAGGTCTTCTCTATATATCCTAAGTTCCTAACAGAATAAGATGAAAGCTACAACAGAACCAAAAAAAGGAAAATAATCGTCCGCGGCCCAAACCCCATTTTTGTCAACCTTCACCCCCCACCTTCAATTTCCTCTCGTCATCCTCATTTCCCAAATTCCCATTTCCGTCAAGCAAAACAATGGATCCTTTTGTCTGCAATGGTCGTGATCTTTTCCGAACCCATCTTCGGCACCACCACCACCACCAGCAAGCCATCTTCTGTCTGCCCATCCCCACCAACCTTATAATCGAAACCTTCTGATAGAGTTCTACCCTCCAGGAATTTTGATGAGGATGGTGATGGGGTGGGGGAGCAGGAAGCGGAGGAGGAGGAGCTTGAGCTTGGTCACTGGGCTTATTTACTCGGTTTTCACCAGTGTTCACTGTACAAGGCGGTGAGCACCTAATTAAGGGAACAAAACAAGACTTGGCCGAAAGCACGAGAAGGATATCTAAAATAATAAACTCAAGCTGGTGCAATTTGACGACGGCAACGATGACAGTGATTATCCCCATTGGTTCATCTATTGTTTAGGTTTTCCTTGCTGCCAAAGTTAGTTCTTTGTTACAGTTCTATGTACTGTTCTCCCCTCTTAACAAGTTGAAAGTCTAAATTAATTCACATTTTGACAGAACATTTCATCTTTTTATTACCTTTTTTTACCAGTGCCGTTGCAAATTTCTATCAAGATTTCATTTTTTTACTGCTCAAAAGGGCACAAAGCAATTGGGATTTAGCTAAACCCAATACAAATTTAATATAATTATAAAAATAAAAAACATAAAATTGCACCTCCAAGATAAACAAACTGTAAATATTTCATTTCAGAAGGCACTATAAATTCCGATATAGGTTTTTAAAAAGAAGTGTTCACAAACTTCACCTGCAATTAATTTTTAAAAGAAGTCTTCATAAAAATGGCCACCAATTTTATTTTTCCAGTACTCATTTTCAAATAGAAAACTCACAAATTCAGTTTTATTGAAAAATAATGTCCTCGGATTTCAGTTACTCATTTTTTTTTTTTCTTGATGAACTCCAAACGCACAAATTCGGTCATATCAAAACATAATAGCCACGTGTTTAATTTGTAGTTATGCTTTTTTCTTCTGAACTCAAAATGTATTTTTGGTCTTATTGAAACATAGTGGCCTCATATTTTAATTTTTCGGTTACCGTTTTTCCTTATGAACTAAAAGCGCTCAGATTTTAATTTTCCTTATGAACTCAAAACACACAAATTTGATCTTATCAACAACTAATTTTCTTATATACTCAAAATGCACATATTCAGTCTAATCGAAACGTCTTCCCTCTTCTGACATCTTATGTGGTCCACTATTTTGGCATCTTATGTTAGACCAGTAGGTATTATATGTGGAAAATTCGTGAAGTTACGATTGAACCCTCTTGAGAAAACTCATAAATTTGGTCTTATCAATGGCCTCAATTTTTTTTTTTTTTTTTTTGTTACTCTTTTTTCCTTATGAACTCAAAATGCATAGATTTGGCCTTATCGAAATATAATCGTCTTCCCTCTTTAGGCATCTTTCGTTGGTTCAATCTTTGTTCTTCAAGGTAAATTCATGAAATTACCATTGTATTGGGATCCTTAAAAAACGCACATATTTGGTCCTATTGAACATAATGGCCTCACATTTAGAGTCTTCATTTACTCATTCTCCTTATGAACTCATAACACACATATTTATTATAGGAACATCTTCCCTCTTTTGGCATCTGTAGTGGTCCACTATGTATTTTGGTATCTCTCATTAGACCAATAGGTATTATCTGTAGAAAAAATTTGTGAAATCACAGTTGCACTTCTTGGAAAAACGCATAGATGTTTGATCTTATTTAAACAAAATAGCCTTAGATTTTAATATCTATGTTACTATTTTCATTATTATACTCAAAACACACGGATTTAATCTTATCGAAACATATTGGCCTTGGACTTTAATATTTTTCACTTACTCCTTCCTTATGAACTCAAAGCGTAATTATTGGTCTTAATTATCAAACATAACTACCAAATGCATGGATTTGGGCTTATTGAAACAAAAAGATTTCGTGTTTTAATTTTTCAGTTACATTTTTTCTTGAACAGCAAACATGTGAATTTGGTCTTATCGAAACAAAAAGATCCCGTGTTTCAAATTTTCAGTTCCTTTCTTCCTTGAACACCAAACGCGTGGATTTGGTCTTTTCGAAACATAACTACCAAATTTTTTTTTAATTACTTTCTTCTCTTAAGAACTCAAAACGCACAAATTCGTTCTTATCAAAATATATCGATCTCATGTTTAATTTTTCATTTACTCATTTTCCTTTTGAACTCAAAAAGTACATAATAGATCTTATCGAAACATAATGGTCACAGATTTTAATTTTCAATTACTATTTTTCCTTGTGAACTCAACTCATTTTCCTTTTGAACTCAAAAAGTACATAATAGATCTTATCGAAACATAATGGTCACAGATTTTAATTTTCAATTACTATTTTTCCTTGTGAACTCAAAATGCGCGGATTTGGTCTTATCGCAACATAATGGTCTTAGACTTTAATTTTTTCACTTACTCTTTTCCTTATGAACTCAAAACGCACATTTTGGTCTTGTCAAAACATAACGCTCTCGTGTTTTAATTTTTTTAGTTACTCTTATTCCTTACGAACTCAAAAAGCACAGATTTCGTGTCTTAATTTTTTAATAACTTTTTTCCTCTAACGCAAAACGCATGGATTTGGTCTTATTGAAATAGAAAGATTCCCTGTTTTAACTTTTCAGTTACTTTTTCCTTGAACGCCAAACGCATGGAATTGGTCTCATCAAAACATAAAGATTATGTGTTTTAATTTTTCAGTTGTTTTCTTCCTTGAATGCAAAACGCATGGATTTGGTCTCATCGAAACATAATAGCCACATATTTTATTTTTTTAGTTACTTTTTTTTCTTATGAACTTTAAACGCACAGATTTGGTCCTATCAAAACAAAGGGTCTTGTGTTTTAATTTTTTAGCTACTTTTTCCTTTATGAACTCAAAACACACATATTTGATCTTATAGAAACATAATGGCCACAAATTTTAATTTTTAGTTACTCTTTTTCCTTATGAACTCAAACACACATATTCAATCTTATTGAAACATAATGGACTTGGACTTTAATTTTTTGCATTCATTGTTTTTCCTTATGAACTCAAAACGTACATATTGATCTTATCAAAACATAACGCTCTTCTTTTAATTTGTCAGTTTCTCTTTTTTATTATGAACTCAAAATGGCCAGATTTCGTGTTTTGAATTTTCTGTTACTTTTTCCTTCTAACGCCAAAACGAATAGATTTGGTCTTATCAAGACAAAAGAATTATGTGTTTTAATTTTTCAATTGCTTTTTTACTTAACACCAAACGCATGGATTTGGTCTTATCAAAACCAAAAGATTCTCATGTTTTAGGGGGGTGTATTTAATTGGGAATTTAGGAGATTTTAATGGATTTTTACGGAGTTTAACTGATTTGTAGAGATTCTATGTAAAATTTTGATTCAATTCCCTCGAAATCTCATGGGAAGATATGAGATTTGTGGATGCTTAAAATACACTACAAAATCTCTCCAATTCCGTCTAATTCCTCAACTTTTCCAAATTCTCTAAATTCTAATTCTAATTTAATACACCTAGAATGTTATAAACTTCTTTAAAATTCTAATTGAACACACCCGGATTTCTAAAGATTTTAATAAACTATCTTAAAATCCTGATTGAATACACATTGAATTTCAGAGAATCACTTAAAATCATGATTGAATACCTCTAGATTCATTAAAAGAATTAAAATCTCTCAAAATCCCAATTAAATACACCCCCGTTAATTTTTCAGTTACTTTCTTTCTTTAACACCAAATGCATGGATTTGGTCTTATCAAAACATAATGGCCACACATATTTTTTTTAGTTACTCTATTTCCCAAAACACACAGCTATGGTCTTATCATAACATCACGTGTTTGAATTTTTCAATTACTTTTTTTTTCTTTTAGAACGCAAAAAGCGCATAAATTTTGTCTTATTGAAACATAATGGTCCTAGATTTTAATTTTTCAATTATTCTTTTTTCTGAAACACAAAACACACATATTCGGTCTTATCGAAAAAGAATGACGACAGATTTTTAATTTTTAGTTTTTTTTTTCCTTATGAACACATAAATCAAGATTCGGTCTTACTGAAACAAAAAGGCCTCGGGATTTTAAGTTTCTTTGTTGGTCCAATCCAATTTGTATCCTCCGTTGCAAAAGAAGAGCTCATGAACTTACCATTGTGCCCTTCCGAGAAAGAATTCTTCCCATGCCTCTCTATATAACCTAGTAAGGAGAAGCCTAAGAGAACAAAAACATATCGACCATTGAAGCCATTTATCTTGTGTTTCGCTCAACTCTCATTGTTTATATAGAGTTTCGAACTTAATTATTAAGGTTTTCTTTCACCATTCAACTTCTCAAATTTTCACTTCAATCAATTGCATCGTGGATACATGCATGATCATCGTCATCAAAACTTGATGTCCCTCACCCAAGGAATCGGTCATGTAAAGGAACAGATCTATGCCGGCAATTGTTCTGATAAAGAATTGGTCTGCCATAGTTAGTTGGTATTATGTACAAATCTGCACGAGGTTTGAGCTCTTTCAGGTTTCACCGAGTAGCTAAAACCCCACCCCTTACCAACAGAATGGTGACGTGGATGTTGAGGAGGTACTTCAGCAGAAGTTTGACGATATCGAGGAAAATATTATTTCTCAAATGGGAGCTACACAGCCTGCCCCGCGGATCAAATAATTGGTGCAATTGTCCAATATGCCTCAGAGTGTACGAGTCACCACAGCTAATCTTGGCTCACACCGGCGTTCACTACAGGGCCCTGAGCACTGCAGCGAATGCAATAAGACTCCGTCGTAAGCACAATAAGTAGAGTCAAAACTCCAGCTCCTGGAATTTGATGACGGCAGTGTCCCTGTGGTGCCTGTAAATCCTACAAGCACCGCGGCGAAGAAGAGAGGCCGGAAGATGAAGATCAATCTTCTTGCTGATGCGGTTGCTGCTCTCTGTGGAGGAGTGCATCATCGGAATGGCACCGGTCTGTTGGTGGGTCGGCATGATCACGAGGGGAGTACTTCCGGCCATCAATGCCACAGGTCAGTGAGAGCTAGTTAGCAAAAGATAGCTCGGGCATTAGGTATTCGTTGTGGTGTTGCTGAGCCTCAGTCCGGAAGAAGGTGCATGATGACCATAAGGTGTCTCTTATCACCAGAGGTCCAGAACCAAACCTCTCTGGTTGTGGCTGCAGAAAAGCATGCCGCTAGTACTTCAGGTATGTCATGAGTCCATAAGAGCCAAGAAGAGGAGCTCGTGCAATGTCAGCACGACGCCAGTACTTCTGGCTATGTCCATGAGTCCATTAGAGCGATCAAGAAGAGGAGCTCGTGCAATATCAAGTTAGCACGACGCTAGTACTTCAGGTTATGTCCATGAGTCCATAAGAGCGAAGAAGGGAAGAGCTCGTGCAATGTCAAGTTAATTTGTAATTTTTATAAGTTAATTTGTAACAAATTGGTAGTCCATATTAATTAAATTTTCTCAGAACATTTTATCTATTATTACCTTTTTACCAGTGCCATTCCAAATTACCGTCAAGAATTTCATTTTTTACTGCCCAAATAAGGCCACAATACAATTGGGAATTAGCTAATTAGGCACCATAGAATTTCAATTTATTATACCCAAAAAAAAAAAAAAAAACATAAAATTGCACTTACAAGATAAAATAAATTGTGCAGATGGAAATTTTATCTCCTTTTCATACCAAAACTCTAAATCTAATTTTACTTCATAGCCGTCGGCCCCTTGCCACTTCTCCTTGGCAGCCTTCCTCCTTCCTCTTTTCATCGATCGTTGCATTTTTGTTTTTTGTTTTAGTATTTCCGTCTATAAGTGCCTTCTTGATGAAGTTATTAGTATCCCTTAGTGATTATTTTAATTTTGTGTTCATGTATTATGGGCTTCTAGTGTGCCTACTTCATTGTTATTGGTGGTTTCGTTAATGGTGTCGAGCACAAAATTCAAATTGGTATGGACACTCATTGGTTCCTTGTTAGTTCCTCTTTAGAGTCGACACTGCTCGTTGTCAAAGAGTGTCTTCATATTCGTTATATTACAGTTTTTGTGGGCAAAATTTTTTCAAGCGCCAAATCGCAAAGTGTTTGACCCTTTCACTCGGAATGGAGTTCATTTGGCTTTGGAGTGTCATCCCAATTTTCTGAGTTTGTGTGTAAATGATTTCAAGACTTGGATGCTTTCCTTTGCTTATTTTCACGAATGTCTAGCCGCCCCCATATTTTAATTTCAGTTACTATTTTTCCTTATGAACTCAAAACACACAGATTCGTCTCATCGAAACATAACGGCCTCGAATTTGTTCATTCAGTTACTCATTTTCCTTTTGCGCCCAAATACATAGATTTGTCCTTTTCGAAACATAATAGCCTGATATTTTAATTTTTCATTTATTCTTTCCTTTCACATTTTCTGTATTATCAAAACATATGGTCTCGGAATTGAATTTTCAATTACTCATTTTCCTTAAGAACTCAAAACACATAAATTCGGCCTTATTTAAACATAATGGCCTTGGATTTTAATGTTTCAATTACTCTTTTTCCATGTGAACTCAAAACGCATAAATTCAGTCTTATCGAAATATAATGGTCATAGATTTTAATTTTTCAATTACTTGTTTTCTGATGAATTTAAAACGCACAGAATTGGCCTTATGATAACAACCTCGGATTTTGATTTACAGTTTCTTTTTTTCCTTATGAATTCAAAACGCATATATCCAACCAAACGGCCTCGGATTTTATTTTACGGTTTCTCTTTTTCCTTACAAATTCAAAACGCACAAGTTTGGTCTTATCTAAACATAATGACGGTCCTCTCAAATTAAATAGAATTCATCCCAACCTCCCCCTATATAACCCAATAAGGCGAATGGTAAGACAAACAAAAGATCAACCACTCGAGTCATCAACCAGTATTGAACGTCGTTGTGAGGGGAAAAGAGCTGTGGTGACTCGTACACTCCGAACCATATCGGACAAGTGTACAAATCATTGAACCATCGATGCAAGCTGTACATCTAACTTCCTCTCCCAAATGAAAAACAATATTTGCAACATCAACAAAAACTGGGAGACAAGTAGATATACAGTTTGCCTCGAGGATCGAACGATCCGTACATGTCCGGCATAAAACAGGAGTGTACGAGTCCTCACAACTCTTTGCCGCCCACATTGGGATTAAGACAAACACAATTTAATTAAACAACTGCAAATGTTTCATTTCAATCACAAAAAGATATACAAATTCAAGCCCAGCAGCTAATTCATGATTGTGAGTAACAATCAAATTCTTAAAACCCTAATCAGAGATTAAAATAAAAACCCTGAATCGACTACAAGTTATCGAAAAGAAACCCAAGAAATTGGGATTTTTTTTTGCTTAAGCCCTCTCGCCTCTGATCCTACGAGCGAGCTGGATGTCCTTGGGCATGATCGTGACCCTCTTAGCATGAATGGCGCAGAGGTTGGTGTCCTCGAACAGACCCACCAAGTACGCCTCCGCCGCCTCCTGAAGCGCCGCGACAGCACTGCTCTGGAACCTCAGATCGGTCTTGAAGTCCTGGGCGATCTCCCTCACCAGCCTCTGGAACGGAAGCTTGCGGATCAGAAGCTCAGTGCTCTTCTGGTACTTCCTGATCTCCCTCAGCGCCACGGTCCCGGGCCTAAAGCGGTGGGGCTTCTTCACTCCTCCGGTCGCCGGAGCCGACTTCCGGGCAGCCTTGGTGGCCAGCTGCTTCCGTGGGGCCTTGCCTCCGGTGGACTTGCGAGCAGTCTGCTTGGTACGAGCCATTTGGGATTGGAGTTGTGACGATTGAAGGATTTAGGATTAGGAGGGATTTGGACTGTTTTGGGCTGTTTGTTTCTCGGGAAAATCAGTGAGAAAATGCGATGAATTTTTGAATTTCGAAGGATTTGGTCGGATTAATTTATTTAGTGGAAGACTAAAAGAAGAGGCGAGTTTGAAATATTTGGGGAATTTGAAAATATTGGATGAGGTAATACAGATCGTTGATTTGTTCTTGTTATCAACGGTTGAAATTATTTTCATGGAGTGAAGCGGATAGCGATCCGTGTGGTCTGGACGCTAGCCAATAGGATTTGGCTTTACAGCGGCAACTGGATTTTCAGTGTTTTTCGACTTTTCAAGTTGGCGAGTCAAGTTTTTCACTTTGGGGTCAGATGGCGGGTCAAGTTTTGGGTGTTTTGGACATGGGCTGGACTGGAAAATTATGCAAAGGTGAAAAGGGCCCAATGAGATAAGATTCAAGGAACATGTGAGTTTAAACATTATGCCCAAAGAAGGGGAAGGGTTGAACTTGATAAGGGAAAGGGTTTGAACTCAAATGGGATGAGAGTTTAAACTCGAAATGTAATGAGTTGAAAAGAATCAAGAGGTGCCTTAATCATCAGCACAATTCACTATTGCAGGGTGAGGAAAATACTTGGAGTAATAGATCTTCAAGTTATCAATGACCTGACTCCCCCTTCTCCTCTTTCATCGTCGTTGGTCCTTTCACTCATAATCTCACAATTTTTTGGTAGTTTGCGCGAACTGCTGCCATGGGTAAGAAAGAGAGAATGATGATTTCTGAAGAATGATGAAATTGTTGTGCAATGTACTCTATCACGATGTCAAACAAAACTATATATTGAATCGTGAGTCGTGAGAATCATTGATAACTTCATATATGATCGTTGTTCTTAATTGAGACACAATTTGAGTTTCATCTCGGAACATTGCCGGGTTAGGAGTACTCGTGTAAGTTATTTGCGTGTGTAATATATATTTTGAGTGTAATTACTTGTTCATGGTTACATCATCATAGTTTTAGCCTTTTTCCAAATTAAACGAGATCGACTAATCAATTATTGCCCTCAATCTTAATTACTATAGCATTATCATTTTTGCAGACTTGTATTAAGTACGGATCACTATCTAGTCTTTTGGGTGATTCTAAATTAGTCCTAACTTTTTAAAATATTCCTAATAACTATCTAACGTTTTTAAAAGTGGACGTATGTTAGCTTCACTAGCATTAAGTGATGATGTGAACAATTATAAAGAGGGCTTTTACTCTCAAGTCATCTATGGAGCTTTGAATGGATGCAATTTAGCTAATCAAAATTATGACTTAACTTGGCTAAAAGGAGTTGATTTAGAGAATTAATGCTAGAAACATCATCGCTTAGCATTGGTAAAGTTATCACTTTAAAGCCTGTGACCTAACAGATGTATACTTTTAAAAATGTTAGATAATTGAAATGTTTTAAAAGATTGAAACTAATTTAGAATCATCTCGAAAAATTAGTTAGTTATCCGTACTTAACTCTAGTTATCTCTATACTTATAAGGTATAAGAAAACATATTACAGGCAACTAGATATGAATAGTTTGAGCTTCCAACACTTTTCAAGTTAGCTTTTTGTATTGCATTGAAGTAGTGATTCCTTCTTTGAATTGAAAACACAACTTTAGGTTTTTTCCTATTAATATAAAAAGGTTCTATCTCCAATGTATTTGTTGGGTAAAAAAGGTTCAACATAAAGAGTGGCTACTGCTTATACAGTGCAGTCGGACATCGACATTTCAATTTAGAAGCAAAAAGTTACCCAAAAAGCTACCAAACCAACCTTATAGAAAAGGGCTGAAAGTTGGTATATTTAAGATTGAAGACAAGTGTCTAATCACGGGTCAAGATTAAGATTGGTATGACTAATTAGTCACCTAATTAATTACTTCTCCTGTAGGATTAGGAGATATTTAACTTATTTTATTTGTATTGGTTGTTATTTCTTTTGCAAATTAAATCAGATCAACTGTATAAATGATTATAAAATATAAAGGAGAGTACTTTAGAGATATGATTAAATTAGAGATTTGATTTGATTTGATTTGGTATAAGTTTTATGTCTTGTGGACAAAAGTTTTATATGATTTATTTTCTATTAGGCTCCTTTGTAATCTTTAAAAAAAAAAAAAAAAAAAACTCTTTATGTACAAGAATAAAGTATTTGATCGAGTATGTGAGATTATTAAATATATTAGTCATAAACATTTTATTTTCAATTTGATATCAAAGCAAAGTTCGATTATTAGTTGAACTTTGCTGTGAGCGTTTCCCTGTGAGTGTACAAAGTTAATTTTTCTTCATGCACCCAAAACCAAAAAGGGAAGATTGTCAACAATTGTCAAGAGATTTATTTATAGGACTTTCGAAAAAGTAAAAAAAAAAAAAAAACGTTATGGGCTTTCGAAAAGAGATATTAGTTTCAAGAATATGATTTGTTGGTCAAGCAAGAAGTGTTTGTTCTAATTAGGCTTTCGAAAAATTGGTGCTAGATTCAGCTAAGCATTCAAAAAGAGGTGTTAGTTCTAACAAATTATGATTTGATGAGAACAAATTATAATTTGATGAGCTTTCAAAAAGATTGGCATTAGTTTCAGTATCTTGACAAAAAATTTCCTACACACGTGGCTCGCGAAAATGTGTGGTTTCACGTGAGGGGGTTGAATTTGCTGAGTTTCAAATTAGATTTCATTTTTTTTCTTGGCTATCATGAGCTTGATCTCTCTTACAGATCCTCAGTACTTCTACTAATCTCGAGGGTACTTCATCTTTTTACACAATGTCAAGATACACAACGTAAATGCTCAAACGCCATAGCCCTAAACAACCGTCATTGTCGTTTCAGAAGCAACCTCTCTACTTCACCATCCGAAAAAAAGTTCTTTAGCAAATACCACAACGTCGTTCTCCAACTCCAGTGCCCATTTTCCTGTTCATTCTGTAGGGTTATTATTTTAAATAACGAGAAATATTCTACACTAAATTCATCTAAATTACGAGAAGAAGAATTTAAACTTAGAAAATATATAGGGAACGCTTTATTGTGGTCAACTTAACTAAACTCAAATAATGAAACACAACTTTAGGTCTTACATGTTGAAGCAAAATACTATCATACCGTTCAACAAAACTGGCAAATGAGACTCAACATAAAAGAAGGGCAACAAAATTGGATATTTTGTTGTAGAAGCTAAAAAGTGAAAGAGGATTCTCTCATGAGCTCAGGATGGGGATCCTCCTGATCAGCTTATCTGGGCCAGTCAAATTTAATCAAATAGCTTCAAACATAAAGATCCTTTAAAAGTTATAATAATTTTAATCGTTGGATTAAATTGAACGGTTCGGATAGGCTGGAAGGATCCCCATTCTGAAGAAGAGGATCCTCTTCCCAAAAAAGCTGCCCTAATCTACCAGATTAACCAACTCTATAGAAAAGAGCTGAAAGTTGGTATAGCTCTGAATCTGAAGAAGTTGTGCGGAAGAGTGTAGACCGGAGTATCCTTTTCGTGGGTCAAGATTAAGATTGGTATGACTAACGATATTGACAAGAATGGTATGACTAATGACATTGACAAGCTAGCTTAACTAATCCAACACTAGCTCGTGAGTCTTTCATTGTGGGCGTAAATATGTGATATATCAGCACAGAAAATAGACGGTCATGATTGAATTAAAAAATTACTATTTTTTTTTTTTATCAATTTGCCAATCCAATTGATAAATAGTTGAATTCTTGCTGATTGGAGACAAACCCGTATAACTTTAGGTAATGTTATTCGTACATCTATTTTTACTTCTCACACACCATTCTCAATTTTCAGTCATTGGATGGAATGAATTGAAATAGATCAATAACCAAAATTAACAAGAATGTGTAAGAAAAATAAATAAATATGTGGATAACACTGTCCTAACCATATATATTTCATCATGCATTAGGCATATGACCCAAATGAAACCACAAGGGCTCCCCTCGTCTAGCTAGTCTTTAATAAGTCAAAAACAATTAAATAACCCAAGTGAATTTTATTTTAACAATTTCAACATTTGGAATTTGAAAAAAATGGTACTCAAACTACTATGCTTAGGCATTCCACAATAGTTTAAGTGAATATGATACCTATATGACTATATATGAGACTTATGCAATCTGAGTTTGATAACTATAATACTATTACTACACAAGTGTTATTTCAATATATTGATATCAAATTCATGAGTTTTATATATCACAATTATGAGTTTAATATATTGAACTCTCATGAGTTCTATAGTATATCACACTTCACAATATATATATATATATATATATATATATATATATATATATCACACTCAAATTTTCTCGCATACTGTAGGAGTGTGATTTCTATATGAGTTCAATATATTGATATGAAATTCATTTTTTCTAGTCTACTATGGAAGACCTTGGCTAGTTAGCCATAATAAAATAACCCATTTTGCTACATCCATAATTCTAATTAGGGCCTACAGACTACAGTAGTATTATTTCAATGAAGCTAATTGGTAGTTCCTCAACTTGTACGATAGCAATGAACGATATCGACAAGGCAATATGATCCCACATTTTCGGATCAAAATCCACTCTATATGGCATGAAGACAGCTGCACAAACAAAGAAGAAACAAAGAATCTGTATTATTTACTAATTAAGAAGAGAAGAAGGAAACAAAACAAGTACCTAACCCTAATTGTAACCCTAATCAATTTGTTTAAGAAGAACTGCAAAAGAACAGACACAACGTGGATCCCCACAAAGAACAAAGACACGGGTAACAACAGCGACATGAAATGCTATAAAATAAAAAAAAGTAAAAACCCTAGTTTTGGTAATGAGGAGTGGGTGATAAAATAAAACCCTCGCGAATCCACTTTTACTATGATCAATCCACTTTTACTATGATCAAACAATCAAAACATGACAAAATTAAGCATCATCCGAAGAAGTCCAGCAAGAATATTAGTACAGTATCTCTTTCTGCTTCTTGCTTTGAACTCAGCTTTGTAAAAAGAATATGTACTTTAAAATGGCACAATATATTTTTGAACTTATATGTATATGTGTGTGACTGTGTGTATATACAATTATGTATATGTATATAAAGGACACAGTGCACAAACCACGCACAAAGTGATAGAGCAGAAGAAGTTGTTTTGATATTTGTGGTTGGTATTTTCACTGGAAAAACTAAATTACCATCAAGTTAGGGTTTAGGGTTATCTGCCTGCAATATTATTTTCTGTATTATGATTATTATCTATGTCCTTATTTTTAAACAAGAAGAAGGATGTCCTTATTTTAAGAAAAAGAATGTCATTATTTTTTGCACAATGCATTTTAGCAATTTGAAATCGTCTGTATTTGAAGTCCTTAAATGTTCACCCCTACCAAAAATCGTCCATATTCGAAACTTTTTTTCTTTTCATATTCAAAACTGTTTGGTTATATAAACTTTGTACAAAAAAACACTTTGTTAGATGAAAAATATAACTAAATGAATGCAACAATTAGAAGATGCGACTATGAGATGGAGACTCAAAATAAAAAAGGTAAAGCAAAACCTATGAAGACTTTGAAAGAGACTATAATAAAATATATGTAATCTTGAAGCTAACGGAAGACTTGGCGCAAAGCCGAGCATAATGACGTTTTATGATTTATACAGCTGACCCCACTTATTAGGATAAAATTTAGTTGTTTTTGTATTAATTTTGTTTAAATACTTAATTATAAATTAAATAAGTTAAATGATAGAGAAAGGCTCATACAGATGTATTTATCTATCCATATTATAATATATTACACCCATCTTGTCAACCATTATTTTTAATTATTGGCCTATTAACTTGAAAACTATAAAAGTAAGAACTGATTGCATATTATCATTCAAATACACTGACACACCCCGATCTAGATCAGGGCATGCTAGCCGTCACGTGGAAGTGACGTAACCATGTGCACAGTGCGGAAGCTAATAAAATAATAATGGAAATAGTAATACGAATAAATAAAAACTAGTCTTACATAAAGTAATAACAACAAGTGCAAGCGTAAGTGTGACGCTAAGTTCAGAGCATAAAGCCTAAAGCAGTCCGGGAGAAAATGACGCAACAAAAGTACACCCGAAGGTGGCCCTACGCTGGTGATCGTCTGTCAGATATGCCGGGAAAATCCTCAGGGAAACCACCAAACGTGCTAGCCAACTAGAACTTGGAGGGGTGCAAAACAAAAGCGTGAGTGGGCAAAAACAAAGCTTTTCGAAAACCATTTAATAAATAAGTTCTAACCCCTCGCCGTAAAACCTGTATACTTCCCAGAAAATAGATATATAGATATATATACCAATGCTCAAGAATATGCTATGCCAAAACCTCAAAATGAAATGCAAGTGCTCAGGTAATATCACATCAATATCATATAAACTGTCAGCCGGAGTCACCTAACGTGACCTGTACGGCTGAATCTAAAGCTCAAATCTCAATCTCACTAACTAGACCTGCACATAAGTCGGAACCACCTAAGCGGTCTGTACGACAGGCCTGGGTGTAACATATATATACGCTCAAGTGCTACGATCACGTGAAAGCTGGGCGAATAATCGCGGGTCACCTACGAGTCGGAACCACCTAAAGTGGTCTGTACGACAGGACTGTGCACCTAACTTGGATCCAAGCTGAGCGTGTGGTGCGGGAGGTGAACATCACGTGAAGGACTGTGCCCAACTCTGGGCGGGAGCACTAACACCGGGGGTGCAGGTTATGAGCTCTCTATGCATCTCAAATCACTACTGAATGTAAACATGAATTACACTTACCTGGCACTTACCTGTGCGTCCGCAGCACCAATACATACACATATATAAATGCAACTAACCATGCATAACAAATGGCAATATAATATATGGCATATAACTAATAAACGTTTAAATCACTTTCTGGGTAAAATATAAGTATATAGGTATATACGGAAAACCAAAAGCCCACTCACTGGTAAGTGGAAGGGTCGTAGCCCCCCTGCCTCGAGTGACCACGCTCGTCCTAGGGATAGGATTCACCTATATGCGAAACAACTATAAAAACGTTAATTTTAAAGCACATAACCAAATTTAAGAAATAACTTCTCATACAATGCTCAAATAGGGTGTATGAATACACCAACGTGATCTACTCAACATCAGGATCAACCCCATATTTTTAAAATAATTTTTCACCGTCGCATGCGCCCCCACGCGCCGGCCAAGGCACGGGCACACGCGCCGGCCACGCGCAGGCACGTGCCTGGCACGCTGACGGCGTCAGTTGACGCCGTCAGGAATATTCCGTTATCTCTAACGGTTTCTGTCAACGGTGTTAGGAATATTCCGTCAGTTTTGACGGAATATTCCGTCGTCTTTTCCGGCGAGGCTCCGACGCCGTCGCCGGCGCTGGAAAATCGGGAAATTTTCAAATCGTGATATCTTCTTCGTTTTTCAACCAAATTTCACAAAATTGGTACCAAAATGAAGCTTACAACGAAAGGAACAAGATCATACCACTTTCAAGTGCCAAAATCCACGAAATCTCACCTGGAAAATACCCCCAACTCCGGCCAACCTCGAAACTCGTGATCCCGACGTCCAAAACCTTCAAACGAACCACCCCAAGCCTCCTAAGGACCTCACTAAGCTTCCTACAAGCTTAAAATTCCCAAAAACATAAGAAATTACGTGTGCATGAACAGTACCCAAAATCGGGTATCCCGAGTTCAACGTGAAAACGAAGGTATCCTTACCTGAAATGGGTATGGTTAGACTCCAATGAACCTCACGAGCATGGATATGTACTTTGTTTCTTCGATCTGTGAAGATTTGATGGGTTTTGGGTGTGTGTCCGTACGTTTGGATGGAAAATGGGAAGGGGAATGGCACGGGAAAGGGAAAGGGTGAGTGTGTGTGTGTGTGGGGGAATGTGTGGTCCACCATCAGCCAACAACCAACCAAAAATAACCACAAAACGTAAAGAAATCGCTCTAGGGGCAAAATCGTCTTTTCACGCGTACGTTTTAAAAGTTTCGAAACGGGCTGTCACATACACCCTCGTTTTTATTTAGGGAAATTATATTCACACCTCAAATTACTTTTTTTACATCCTTTTAATTTTTTAATATTAATTTATCAAATGTTAGTGGTGTGTAGAAAATATTAAAAAATTAAAAAGATGTAGGAGAAATAATTTGTGATGTATGAATATAATCTCTATTTATTTAACTCTCAGCCCATTTGAACACACATGATGTATGCAATGCCCATCCATCCACGGTATGATTAATTATGTAAGATAATCACCAATTTTTATTGCAAATATCAAGATTATTGTAAAGTATAGAACTTAATTATGTTGAACCAACATGATAGGCAGACAGTGTAGTGAGTAGCAAGCAATGGGAAACCCTAACGTGGTATGACTTTCCTTCATCTCCTTCAAGAAAGATGAGCTTAAATATATATATATATATATATATATATATATATTTTATTTGACCATTTGCTTCTATAACAATTTAAGATGTCATTAAATAGAATTAAGTTAGGATTTTCGTGTTTTCTATCAAAGGTGTATCAAACTCAAAGTGTATAGCTAAAATCAATAAGAAAACGGCCGTGTGTCAATATCACATAGTGGTGTACACAGTTGCACCGAAAAAGTCACTAAATATAAGGCATAATCAAGTGAACATTAAGACATAGTAAATTTGGCATAAACTAAGCCAACTTTAACTCATTCTAAACAAGAAACTAATAAGTTCAAATTTGTTTCATTGAGGACAGAATATGCAAAATTTCAAATCTATTTTATTTTATTTTTTTCAAAAAGATGACTTTGTGATTAATTTAAGCATAATCCGTGAAATGAAGTTGATTAAAAAAATAAAATAAACACTTTTCTGCATGTGGAGGTTGACAAACCACTCTAGCTTTTGGGTGGGAAGTTGGTGATCGATCATAAAGTTAACATCCTTAGTCATTTCTTCTTAACAAAGTTATTGAAAAGAAGAAGATCGGAAAAACTGAGTGTGATACTAATATATTTAATTTGTAAAGGAATCATACTTTAATAGTGGCCTAAAGAATTTGAGTGTGATATATTAAACTTATCAGTGTAATATTAATATCTTGAACTCACACTAATGTAGCAGTAGTGTTGTAAGTATCAAACTCAGGTTGTCTAATTCTTGTATATAAGTATTATACTCACTCAAACTACTTTGTAAGGGTCAAACAACGACACAAACTTTAAATATTTCCTTAATCCTACATGGAATTCCTTTTCCAAAATAAACAAAGGGCCTTCCAATAAAGTCATTATTTCATTTACTACCCCTGCTTCTTTCATTCCCATGACTCCAAACATAAAATCTAAGCATGGGTAATTTGGTAAATATACTGGGAGAGGGTAATGGCCCGTTTGGTCCCCGCTGTAGCACTACTTTACAAGATTCACTAATTACAGAACGGCATGACAACGAGTGTTTGGAAGGTTTTCGATATTTCTGTCCCCAGTCCCCAACTCCCCTTTCGGCCCTTGGACAGCTCAGAAATTTTTTATTTATGGACCAAACTACCCTTTCCTCATTCACTTACACATAAGACCCTTATTTATTTACTTTTTCTTCAAACTTTTTTTCTAAAAATGTATTGTCTAAAGCTAGATGATGGAAATTAAAGCTTGATGGTGGAAATGAGAGCATGAGAATCGATCTATGATCGTAAGTGCAAAGATAAGTACTTTATTTAGTTGTCATTTTAATTGTAAATGCAGAGATAAACACTCTATCATTTATACTCGTTCTGATTGCAAGTGCAAAGATAAGTACTTTACCACTAATTCATACTCTGACAATAAATCCATGAAGAAATGCTCTGCCACTAAAATTAAAATCTTTGTACTAGGATTTATATTTCCTCAAATGCAAACATAAAGGATAATATACTTCCAAATGATTTCCAAACTATTTGGAGAGTAGAAGGTATTACTAAGTAAAAAAAACTACAGTTTCATGAGCCTTCTTTCATATGCTCATCTTCTTGAATTTTAGCTTTAACTAGACAAAAATTATTATCGTGAGTTTTGTAGCTCTTATCATCGTCAATTTAATCACATTCTTTTCATTTTTGTTTTACCCTATTGAAAGAAGAAGCAGCATGTACAATCACATGCACATGAACTTAAAAGGACCAACTCACTTATATCATCAATTGCCATGATAACATAAAGAGTATTTCACAATTAAAGTGGGCATCATCACTTCTTGAAAGTACAAACAATTGAGTGGAACATAGAGAGTGGAGAATTTCTTCCCATAGTACCAAGCAATCATGTTCACAGTAGTACCAACACCTCATGTTTTGGTTGCATGGTTATTGTAGGAAACTATGGCTATAAGGGCATTTTGATAATTTTACTTTACAATGAAGCTGCTTCGGTGAGTAAGAATTACCCTCTCTCTCTCTCTCTGTGCTTCACATGCTCACATTCTATCAAAATCCACCAAGAACCAAGAGAAAAGCTCATTGGCCTTAGGGTATCCCTCTCTCTCTCTCTCTCTCTCTCTAACTTCTGGTTTTCCAAGATTCCACTGTAGATATGATCTTCATCTCTTCACATCAAATCCAACCATTAGATTCCCACTCCTCCATTCTCTTTGTTCGTTTCTCTCCCTGAACAATCTCACCCCACTCCTCCTCTGCCCTCCTCTGTTTTTCTCTCTGGTTTTTCATGGCTTCTTTTACTACAAATAGTAACAATTTTCAACCCCAAGGGAATAATTCCCATGTCAAAAATGATGTCAGCAGGCAGGAAATCCAAGCCGCCATTGCCAAAGCAGTGGAGCTGAGAGCTCTCCATGCTGCTCTGGTTCAAGGAAGCAGCCCTGCAAATCTCAGGTTTCCTTCTTCTTCCCCGGCCTCCCGCCCTGCCTCTCAGTTATCTGCCCAAGACTACCCTGTTTTCACTCCGGTGAGTCGAAATTTTCGACATTCTGTATTTCTCATCCTCTGGTTTCTTGAATTTGTTCTGTTTAACTTACTTGTTGTGAGCAATTTGTCCTTTTCTTTTAACTAATATTTTTGGTTTATAATATGGTTTTAATTTATGAGGGTGATTTTTTGTGATTGCGAGCGTGCCACTATTCGGTTAAAAAATTTCGCAGTAGAAGTTTTTTTTCGCCATTTTTCGTTTTCATTATCTAACCTGGAATTTGCTTTGTTTTCTTTGTCATCGTGAGAAATTTTTGTTCTTGGTTTTCTAATGAACATTTTTGGTGTATAATGTAGTTTTAGTTCCCAATTATATTATGGACCACTTGAATCAAGAACTAATATATAATTATTTCTAATAATGTAGTTTTAAACATTTTTATAGAACTAATGAGTGAAGGGGAACATTTTTTATGACTATAATTTTTTTTTATAATGGTGTATTTAGAGCTAACGGAATATTTGGTGCAAAAACAAATACAATAGCATTTTATGATTTATACAGCCGACGCCACTTAATAGGGTAAGACTTTGTTGTTGTAATCTTTCAATGATTCAATGATGTGTTTTTCCTTCATCAAGTTCCCACATGATAGACCAAGAAGTTATTATTTTCAGTAAAATGAAAGGTGGTGATTTTTTGCAATCTTATTTTCGGCCCAATACATTGTTCTAGCTTTTGGATTGGATATATCAAAAGAAAATTCAGAACACAAAAAAGGGACGACAGAAGGAGAAAATTGGAGCGTGAAAATCACAAACTCTTCGCAACCTAAATCTAATACTCAAATGCTGTATTTTATGGATACTTAAATTAGGCCTGTTGGCTAAGTCCTTAAAAAGTTTGAATTCGTCCCATCATATATTAGAGTAGTTTAGATTTTCGTATTTAAAAAAAAAAAAAATTAATAAGGATTGTATTTTGTGGTTTCTAATGCTGAAGAGTTCACTAAGTTTGGAGACATTTTACAGAGTTACGCAGATGAACCATTGCCTGGATTTCAACAAATTCCGACGATGAATCGAACGCTATCCGAGAGTTGGGACGAGTACAGTGGGCTAGAAGGAAATGGGGATGAAACAGTTGCATCAAATTACAAGGAAAACTCATCTTCAAGAAAAGGGTTCCCTTCCGATTTCGCCAACTTAGAGTCCCATGCTTGTCCAGCTGAGGATCACAAATCTGTTACAAGCTCTTCATATGCAAACAACATCACTGTGCTTCAAACATCACCCGCCAATGAATACT
Source organism: Pyrus communis (assembly GCF_963583255.1). Lineage (NCBI taxonomy): Eukaryota > Viridiplantae > Streptophyta > Magnoliopsida > Rosales > Rosaceae > Pyrus > Pyrus communis. The sequence goes on along the minus strand of NC_084810.1, from coordinate 26,110,221 downwards.
TCAGGTCGAGAAGGCGAAATAGTTTGGGGGATTTCAACTCGGTTTCATCATGTAATCGATGCAAGCCAGCGACCATAACAAGCGATTCGGAGATTGGGATGAGGAACTGCAGGAATTCTAACATTGTTGTGCCGTTGACAGAATCACATTCGTCTGTTCAATCGCAGCCAAAAAGCCGGGGAGTGATTTCGTGGTTGTTTCCGAAGTTAAGGAAGAAGCACAAGAACGAAAGCTCTCCAAACCGAACAGAATCAGAGGAAGTTTCTCAGGTTTATAGGGAATTGGGGATAATGTCGATTGAGACGTTGAGGAAAGAGCTCATAGAAGCGAATGAGCATAGAGACGCCGCGTTAATGGAGGTTTCGGGGATGAGATCTTCGCTCGGGGAGCTGAAACAGAAGATGGACTACTTGGAAACTTACTGTGAAGAGCTGAAGAGAGCTTTGAGACAAGCAACACATACCAAGATCCAAATCCCTGAAAAGCTTGGGAACTTTCCGAAGAGTGGCAAATCCAACGACGGGAACGCAGAAAACCTAATGCCGGTCAGCGAGGAAGTAATGGTGGAAGGTTTCTTACAGATAGTATCGGAATCACGACTGTCTGTAAGACAGTTCTGCAAGATCCTTGTAGCGCAGATCGAGGTAACGGATAACACCCTGGTGGACAATTTGAACATGCTTCTCGAGCCGTTCAAATTGTCATTGAGTTCTAAGTACTCCAAGACAGTGTTGTACCATTTGGAAGCCATCATCAACCAGTCACTCTACCAAGACTTCGAGAACTGTATGTTTCAGAAAAATGGCTCGCCAAAGATTTTAGACCCTCACCAAGCACGCCAAGCGCAGTTCTCTTCCTTCGTTGCCCTCAGAAACTTGAGCTGGAATGAAGTATTAAGAAAGGGAACGAAGTATTACTGCGAAGAATTCAGTAAGTTTTGTGATCAGAAGATGAGTTGCATCATTACAACACTAAATTGGACAAGGCCGTGGCCGGAGCAGGTTCTTCAAGCATTCTTTGTTGCTACCAAGTGCATATGGTTGCTTCATTTGCTTGCATTTTCGTTCAATCCGCCTCTCGGAATTCTGAGGGTGGAGGAGAATAGGAGCTTTGATCCACACTACATGGAAGACATGTTCATGGACAGGCAGAGATCGCACGGTCCGAGCCGGGTTAAGATTATGGTAATGCCGGGGTTTTATGTTCAGGATAGGGTTTTAAGGTGTAAGGTTCTTTGCAGATACAAGTCTGCAGGTTCAGTAAATTGATCCTTTCTCTTTAAATTTTTTTCTTAGTTTTTTATCAATCAATTATTGCCTTCTTTTAGGTTTTTTAATTTATTTTTTATGGGTTAATTGTTCAACATGAGGAAGTATGTACCTTTGATGTTTAAAGTAGAGGCTGACATAAAGATTGGTTTGTTATTCACTATGCCTCCTTTAATATTGACCTGTTGTCTGTCGATTACGCCTTTCGGCCTGATCTTAGGCCCTTAACTCACCCTCCGTAGACGAACCTTGCGGGGGACCCCTTCGGTTTTTGGGGTTTGATTCTCACCAATATTTGCGTTACTCAAGCCGACATTCTCCCTTCCGCTCGACATATATCGTCCAAGACAATTCATACTTTCAATTATATAGTTGTTGGTATTGTGTTAATATGGTTATCAGTGAAGGTCTACATGGCAAATTACTAGTTATGTGGCATCAGTCCATTAGAATTTAGATGGTCGGACCAATCAACTGGTCAGGCGGTATGACCCAACTCCTTCCCCCTGAACCAGTACCTGCTTATAAATGAGACAATTCACCAAATGCAAAAAAGTATCATCACCATTAAATTATGCAACCACTGATCTCATGGATTCTGAAGCAAACAATGTAACTGATATTGTAGAATAACCATTCTATTGAACCAAGTAAAGCAAACAAAACAAGAACAAACGAATCAATTAGAGCAAAGTTTCGAGCGTGGCAAATATTCATCTCAAAATTTCGGTCGCTAACAGCATCATGACTAGAAAAGACGGGGTGGAACTCCTAACAAGGTTTTTGCAACCGTAAATGTTAATCCCATAGATACGAGCAGAGGCTGGATTTGTTTATGACAATTCGAACCCTCGCCCCCTCAGGGCATGCCGTCCATCAACTGAAGCTCAGTGCAGATACCTTCATGCATTTACTTTTACTTTCTTCATCAGCTCTATGAATTCGCTAAAAACTGCAGCAAAAGAAAAAAAATTCCCTTGAACTTTTTTTGTAACGTAACGTTAACACAATATGTAACTTTATAAAGAAATGGTATCGTAATTGTGATAGAAAGTAGCTAGAAAGAAGCAACAGGATAAAGAAAAGCCGCCATTGCTATGAGCTCTAGTTTCACCTTTCAGTAGATGATGAAATTCCTAGATTTCCTGTTAATAGTGCATGTCTCTAGTTGGTGCAAGCACCTACCACATAAAATACTACTAAATTTAATGTTTACTTATTAGTATGTAGAAACACAATTCACATTACCGTAGTCTGAATCATGAGGTCCCGGGGATGCTTCAGGGTGGTACTGAATAGACATGATGTTTCGTGCAGGATAGGCAAGACCAGCACAACTTCCATCATTGAGATTAACATGAGTTACTTCTACACCCTTGGGAAGTGATGCAGCCTCAACTGCATAGTTGTGATTCTGTGACAAAATTAATGAGGTTCACAGATGTCCATCACTTTGACATGTTTACTTCAGGATGACAGTTCAAAAATTTCGAACATCATAAAATTTATATGATTGAGATACCTGAGCGCTTATCTCAACATCTCCAGTACGAAGATTACGGACTGGATGATTTCCTCCATGGTGGCCAAACTTCATTTTGAAAGTTTTACCGCCTAATGCCAGGCCAAGCAACTGATGGCCCATGCAAATTCCAAAAACGGGAACCTTCCCAAGAATTTCCTTGACTGTTTCAACAGCATAAGGAACAGCAGATGGGTCTCCGGGGCCATTGCTGAAAAGGACCCCATCTGGTCTCATTTTCAGAGTCTCTGAAGCTGGCCATGTTGAAGGCACAACAGTGATTTTACAACCATACGAAGCCAAGCGCCTGAGTATATTATGCTTGATTCCAAAATCATATGCAACAACCTTCAATTCATACCGAAAGGAATAAGAAAAAAGGTCAACTAAGACCAAAGTACCAACATCGGAGCAATACTGGTCCGTTAGCAAATGTGTTTCCCTTTTGTTTTCTAGTTAAAGAGATAAAGGGATGGAGGAGGAGAGAAACAAGATATGAGAGGTGAGTGGTGAGTGGTGAGTGGTGACGAAGAGAGTAAGAATAATAGGATACAATTAGAACTAAAAAGCATTTACTTCCAAAACCATCCTACATATTTTCCCTTCATCTCTGTTCTCATTCTCCTCTCCTTTTTCCCTCTCTTTAATTTAAAAACAAAAAACGAAAATGATACCAAACATTCCGGAAGGAATTCAAATTTGACTCAATGCTGACTTACGTGAAATGCATCTCCATCTCTTTTGCTGGAGTTAAATGCCCACTCTGAATGTGTTTTATCAACCCATTCATGAGGGGCCTTACAAGACACACCACTTATTAGATCCACCCCTGCAAAATTAAAACAATAAATCTTGGAACTTTAATCCTTCGACGTTGTTTTTCTTCTGTTAAATCCTTTCACTTATTCAACTAGCTTGATTTAATCCTTACCAACAATGTCCCACGAACGAGACATTTCCAATAGTTCTTCGTCTGATTTTGTCTGCTCTGTGCTCAAAACACCAATAAGGCTTCCATCTTGCCTTAGTCTTCGGGTGATAGCACGTGTGTCAACATCATCTGTTGCATAATCAATCAGCATGGGACACAAAGAGTGAGATTTACACACATACAGCTTAGCACACCAACTAACAAAATTCTTCAAAATATTAGTGCCTTAAATATTGATGACCGGGTCTAACTTACAAATTCCCATGATGTTTCTTTCTGCTAAATAATCACCAATTGTTTCTGCACATCTCCAATTTGACGTACTGCAAATTTTTAAAGACACACAGTTTAGTTTATTGTCAAAACTGAGCACAGCTCAATCACGGAAGCAGCTGATATTAATATTCCTACAGCAAGGAAGCACACCTGATACTTAAACTTCGGATCACTAAACCGGCAAGGAAGCATTTCCTTGATTCTTCATCATCTGATAAGGACAACACCAATTTCGTAATTCAGCATATCCAAGACAGCATAAATTTCAAAAGTAGAGAAAGAAAACTCCACCTACCAAAATTTACACCAGTGTTTCCAATATGTGGGTTTGTCATCAGGACAAATTGGCCAGCATAACTAGGATCTGTAATAATTTCTTGGTACCTGCGTAAACATGTACAATGCATGTGTATCAGACTCCATATAATACTCATGCTGAACTTATCAATTCTTGGACATTGATGCCCAACCAAAGACGAGGTAACTAGTTCAATAATACAAGTACCAAAATTACGTTAACCAAAGTGTGATCATCACTACGGAATGGGAGAAAGAAACATAGGAGCTTTATGAACTTCACATAATCGCTCAGGTTGAAGACAGTCTGAGAAGGCTAACAAATAATCACCTAGTACTCTGGTTATTATACTACCAAGCTCAAAAGGTTATTCCTACAAAACATTACAATGTTAAGACATGCAGCTAAGTCCCACGAATATGCAGCTAAGTTCCACGAATATGCAGAACCCGACATCAAAGTTAAAATGTTAAGATAAGTTGCTGGCAGATACCAAATCATAAGTTGTCTCACCCGGTCAAGGATGTGTTGAATACAACTTCACCAACTTGGGTCCCTGAAGCACCAAACGACTTTGCTTTCCAGATTGAACCATCTTCAAGCACTAGCCTAGCATCTGAAGTCTTCCAAGGTTTCTCTGCCAAATCTAAACCCCCACAAGCAATGCAGAACACAAAGAATTATACATTTTTAATAATAAAACTACATATTTAATCTGTATTATCAAGAAATTAACAACATTATACGTGTCTGAGAGTGAATGCTGAGCCTAAGAACAAGAATTTCCATAAATAAACCCATCATTATTTTTCCTTTTTTTTTTTTAATTTTTTTTTTTTTTCAAATATCTGGACATAAAATTGGATTTCCATGGCACCCAATTAACTTGTTCTCCCATCTTATTACCGTCAAATATACACACTCTTTTTTTTTTTCTAATAAAAAACAAACCTTTTGAATATTCATGCGCATTAACGTAACGGGAAAGTTGGAATACTAAAAGAAAAACAATTGAAACAAGAGGTAGCGGCAGAGCAGCACCTGGGACGGCGGTTGAGGTGGCGGAGGAGCATCTGAGAGTGAAAGCGCGAAGCTTTGAAGGTTTTGGAGACTTGGGATTGAATAAAGTCGACGGATTTCTAAGAGCTAATTCCATAGCTGCCGTGGCCATTCTCCTCTCTCTGTTGCGGCAGTGGATTATTTGGCTTTGCTAACTGAGAGAGAGAGAGAGAGAGAGAGAGAGAGAGAGAGAGAGAGATACGTTGTCCCCTTTTTGTGGGTATTCATAAAAATGTTTTAATTTTTTTTGCTTTGGACTAAATAAATTGAAGAGTATTAATACTACAGTTTTATGATATTCTACTTCATTTATAAGTGAAAAATCTTAAGTTCAATTCTCGTCAAATATAAATTTGAATTTTATTATTACAAGCCCATTGTGAGGCTTAGCTACTCTCCCACCCTCTTAGTATAGATAATATTGTTTGGTCAAAAAAATAAAAATGAAGAAGATCTATGACAAAAAATTAACAAACGTGTGTGAGAGGTAAAAATGAGTGTGTAGATAACAATATCCATTTTTAACTTTAGAATTGGCCCAAATCTTTATCCTAGTTTATAATTTAGACATTTGTTCATTAAGGTTTCTGAATGTAACAAAATATTATCATTCGTTCATATCATCAACTTTGGAACAAAGCTACAAACATACAAGTCTATCTAATTCATCACTTTCCTCTCTTGATTTTCATTGATTTCTTCAATAGATTGGCAGCTTTAAGTTTGAGATAAGGTTCCTCCGCAAGGTTTGTCCACGGAGGGTGAGTCAAGGCTTAAGAACATGTCGAAAGGCGTAATCAACGGACAATAGGTGAATATTCTTTTATTACCCCTCATCTTTTATGGCATTTCTGATCATGTCCCTAACCTCACAAGACAAGCATTCTTTATTTTAACCATGCAGATGCAGCTCCGCCCTCTCGCCGCCTCCACACACACGCCGACCTCTTCTCCCAAGAACTTAGCATTGTGAAACTGTTCAGGTTCAGCTCCCAAAGGCCACCCATGTTTCACCTTCCCATGACAAATTGCTTCAATGAGTTCACATATACTTAGTTCAGTTTGGTTGCACAGTTTCTCTAGATCATTTTTGTCTTTGCATTCGGATTCATTAAAAGTTAATGTTGATATTGGCCAATGGGAAAGGATTTAGACAATATTTGGTACCATGTTTGCTGCTCATATAAATTTCTCTTGCAGTTGTTACCTGACCATTAAGGCATGTTAAACAAAAAGTTAGGTGCATCAAGAGAGAAATAAAAAAGCAAAGATAAGAAGAATTAAGCATATAAGGTTTGAACAAGTGGAGAGAAGTTCGGCTGGGCTAGCCCACAAAGCCACCCTAGCCCCCCACCATCTCTCTCATTCTCTTTATTCTTTGCTGCCAAGATATATCAACTGTTGCCGGCAGGGTTGGCAGGTCTCAAGTTGCTAGGATAGAGGGAATGAGATTCTCTCTGGATTTTTATGTTTGAAAATCATGGACCTAGAGATTTGGACCATTCAAAAAGAGAGAAAGAGATCTGGACCATTCAAGTTTTTGGATTTTTGTGAAGTGGGCAAGTCAAATGGGCTAATAGGAGTTGTATGATTAAAATTGAATGGTCTGAATCTCTCGGTCTGCATGCAACAGACATAAAAATCCAGAGTGGCTCCCAATCCAGGACGGTGCATGCATGCTAATTAATCCCAAATGAACCCTTTAATAATCTCCTTTCTCTTGACACACACACACACACACACACACACACACACATATATATATATATATATATATATATATATTTATCACAGGTTCTGGTAAGGAATAGTAAGCAACACAATATAGAACACACACACACACACACACACACATATATATATATATATATTTATCACAGGTTCTGGTAAGGAATAGTAAGCAACACAATATAGAACACACACACACACACACATATATATATATATATCACAGGTTCTGGTATATATATATCACAGGTTCTGGTAAGGAATAGTAAGCAACACAATATCCATCTATATTTTTCGTTCAATTTTCAATAGCAATGGCAGAAATCAAGGAACACATAGTTATGTTCCCATTCATGGCACAAGGCCATATAATTCCATTCCTAGCTTTGGCCCAACAACTAGAGCACAGAAAAGGTTGCACCATAACCCTAATCAACACCCCACTAAACATCAAGAAGCTCAGCTCCTCCCTTCCTCTGAACACCACCATTCGCAGCTAAGTCTCACGAATATGCAGCTAAGTTCCACGAATATGCAGAACCCGACATCAAAGTTAAAATGTTAAGATAAGTTGCTGGCAGATACCAAATCATAAGTTGTCTCACCCGGTCAAGGATGTGTTGAATACAACTTCACCAACTTGGGTCCCTGAAGCACCAAACGACTTTGCTTTCCAGATTGAACCATCTTCAAGCACTAGCCTAGCATCTGAAGTCTTCCAAGGTTTCTCTGCCAAATCTAAACCGCAACAAGCAATGCAAAGCACAAAGAATTATACATTTTTAAAAATAAAACTACATATTTAATCCGTATTATCAAGAAATTAACAACATTATACGAGTCTGAGAGTGAATGCTGAGCCTAAGAACAAGAATTTCCATAAATAAACCCATCATTATTTTTCCTTTTTTTTTAATTTTTTTTTTTTTTCCAAATATCTGGACATAAAATTGGATTTCCATGGCACCCAATTAACTTGTTCTCCCATCTTATTACCGTCAAATATACCCACTCAACATCAAGAAGCTCAGCTCCTCCCTCCCTCCGAACACCACCATTCGCCTCCTCGAAATCCCTTTCAAGAGCTCTGACCACGGTCTTCCCAGTGACGCCGAAAACACTAATTCCCTATCCTACCATCTCATCCTCAAACTCTTTCAAGCTTCCTTGTCACTCAAGCCTTCTTTCAGAAACCTAATGCACGGTCTTGTCCATGAAAGAAATGGACTACGCCAACCGGTTTGCATGATCACTGACATCTTCTTTGGGTGGACGATTGAGATAGCTCATGAGTTTGGCATGTCCCATGCTGTGTTCTCCATAGCTGGAGGGTTCGGCATGGTGTGCTATTACTCCTTCTGCTTGCATTTACCTCATCTGAAAGCAAAATCCGGAGAATATGAATTCACACTGCCTGATTTTCCAGAAGCTAAGAAATTTCATATATCCCAGCTCTCAGAAAGTCTTAGACTGAGCAATGGCACCGACCCCTTTTCAGTGTTTGTGCATAAAGCATTCAATGAGTGCATGAAGACTGACGGATAGGTAATCAACATGGTGGAGGAGCTAGACAAAACCGGGCTATTGTACCTCCGGAAGATCTTTAAATTGCCAGTTTGGGCAGTTGGACCGCTTCTTCTATCATCCGGAAACGGGACTAAAAGGGCAGGAAAAGAATCCAGACTCGTACCAGAAGCATGCAAAAACTGGCAGTTTTGTACATTTCATTTGGTTCTCAAAACACAGTTTCAAAGTCTCAGATGATGCAATTGGCAGTGGCATTGGAGTCAAGTGGTAAAAACTTCATTTGGGTTGTTAGGCAACCATTGCAATATGATGTTGATTCAGAGTTCAAGGAGAACGAGTGGTTTCCGGAAGGGTTCGTGCAGAGGATTAAAGCTCGAAACAAAGGGCTAATTGTTGAAAAATGGGCACCTTAGGTGGAAATACTGTCTCACAAAGCAACCTCTGCTTTTTTGAGCCATTGTGGATGGAACTCGGTGAGTCCCTTGTTCATGGGGTGCTTTTACTTGGGTGGCCTTTGGCTTCAGAACAGTTTTTTCAACGTCAAGTATCTGGTGGAGCAGGTCGGAGTTTGCGTCGAAGTAGCGAGGGGGAAGAGTTGTGAGGTTCATAAGGAAAATATATTGGCGAAGTTGGAGTTGGTGATGAACGAGACAGAGCAAGGTAAGCAAATGGGAAGGAAAGCTAGCGAGGCAAAGGAGATTATTAGGGATGCCATGAAGGATGAGGAGGGATACAAAGGGTGTTCTACTATGGCTTTGGAAGACTTTCTAACAGCTGCTGCAATGTCATACAGGGTCGAAGAAAACGATGAACTCAAAACCAAATGAAACTTTACTAAAGAGGAGAGAAAAATTAGCACTTACAAAGAATTTAAAGGCCGCGGTTCTTAAGAGTGTTTTGGTTTATGATTTTGTTTTCTTGCCTTTATAATTTGTCTGCTTAACTTTGATTCCCTTCTCTGCAGTTGATGTTCAGTTTCAGTTACCAACTAATCACAAATATTTGATATAAGTACAAATCAATCGCACATAACATGATCAGAAAATATCCAGTAGCATAACACTGTAAACCAAATTGAACGAATCTGACTCAATTAATGAAACGCGAGAGAGAGAGAGAGAGAGAGAGGTTGAAATGATATGCTGTAAAACTCAGCAGAATTGCTTATACATGATAATGTAGTCTTGTTGCAGCTGAAAACTGCCCTGTCTATGCCAATAATAAAAAACAATAAGCAAGACATAGCTGGGCTTTCATCCTTCGTCCACCAAAAGCTCCGAACTGCATACCACTCCACCGTAAAAGCTATGAACTTTCACACTCACTCCACCAAAAGCTAACAGAGAGACTTGGCGTTAGAGATCGCACATAGTGCCACCACTTTGGTGGAATATAAATCATATCACCTTCCTCTAAAATGCAGTCATGAAATTCCAAGTCACGCATCTTTGGGAACTTGTTCTCGTCTATGTTGCCTAGATCAACCTTCAAACCAAAGTCTTTTCAATCAGTATATATATTTGAGCTTCAGAACAGGGAATCCGATTCCATCTATATGATCTACATTGACCTCATCAGAGATAAAGGAATCAGGCAAGGCACTCATTGTTTAGAATGGAAAAACAACGTAGCATCAGTAAGCTAAGCACAACAAAATAAGGTCAAGAATGTAATTACCTGGCTTGAGTTGCATAGCATGGTCTCAGCATATGGATAGAGTTCCTCGGACAATGATGCAAGGTGGAGCCTTATATACTTTTTGCCAACTACCCGAAAATGAGCAATGGGTTTACCTTTTAGATATGCACATGGTTTTACTTTTTAGAGATGGAACTGTGACAATGCGTTTAGTATACAAGCCTTTGTTTTCTTTCCGTGAGATTCGTATATCCACCATCACACACAACTATCCCATTACAATTTTTTTGTTCCCTTAGAAAAACTATGAACGAACTCTGGAACTCATAATTGAAACAATTTTACGGTAAATCCAGCTTACTGGATGATTATTCTACTGAGTAAGTAAATCATAACACTCTAGAAGGCAACATCATGATGTAAATACTTAAATTTTAGGAAACTGAATCTAATATACCTGAGCAAGAACATTATGGTGTGGATCGTGGTGTAATGCAGTTACTGTTCCAGCCGGACCAAACCAAGCATTTAGAGACCTTAGTTCGCCACCACCGCCGCAAAACAATAGTCAGGAATACATATGTCCTCACGTAACTCGTTTATCTGCATATCAGTAATGGGATGTCAGATATACGTAGGTGGAAAATTGGCAAAGTCCAGCCCAACAAGTAGGCGTATCGCCATTAAAAACATGGTAACGGTGTAAAAGAACACACCTGATCAAACAATGGATGCTGAGCAAGATACGTTGGGGCAGCAGAAGCAGAGCCATTAGCCTGAATCCTCTCAAGAAACTGGGAAAACGTAATAAGCTGTTGCTTCCACTCCGGGTACAAATAATTTTTCCCGACCTGCAGTGCATTCAAAACTTTACCAATTTTCAGTTATATAACAAAAAATCAACGAAAGAACGAAGTAATTCAATCAAGCATCAATTTTCAACAAACTAGTACTACTACATTATGAAGAAACTCACCTCAACTGGCACGGTGCGATCACCGGCAACCTTTGTTAGATAATCCAAGTCATTCCATTTACTCCTGGCCGGCCAATGATCCATGCCATCGGTTATTATCACCGGGCAACCTGGTAACAAGTACTCACTCAAAATCCCTCCAAAGATAGACCTGATCTCTTCACAACCATTTTACAAGAAAGTGACTTTCTGGGCAAAACTCCAAGCAACTGCAAATCAAAATGTAAACACAGTAAAAATCAACGGTAATTTGAAAGAACCTCAGTAATTTCAAAGCTACCCTTTTGAAAACAGAGGACTTTAGGAATTGGGATATCATTAATCCTCTGAATTGCAAAGAAAGACGCTGCCTTTGAGCTATGAGAGTTAAAAAGGCTGTGAAATTTGATGTGAAATGACGAACCTCACCTCCTCCGAGACGACGTCTTGCCGGACCAATCGGCGGTCCGAATTGGGACACTTCTGCTGTTGCTGACGACCCCTAGTGGCCCTGGCTTTGGCGGCGACAACGGAGACGAGGGAGTGCAGGTCGGGCTTCAAGAGCGGGCCGCCCATGATGAGGCCCATATCGAGAGCACGGAGAGCGTCGCTGAACTCAACGGCGGCGACATGGAGCTTGGCCACGTGGAAGCAGGCCATGGAGTAGGCGTCGCGCCAAACTGGCAGAACGCAGTTCCAGGGACCCGAGTGGAGCTGCTCCCAGGCCATCTTGCGAGTGGCCTCCCCCGCGCGGAGGTCCCCGGCTGCGGCTCGAGACGCCATTCTGACGTAGGCGTAGCCGCCTTGCCCGGAGATGGATTGAAGAAGGTGGGTCGACTCGGAATCCAGAATTGGGGTGTCGACGTGGTGGTCGGAGTTGGCGTCGGACATGGCGGTTGGTGGAGAAGGAATGAGTAGACAGATTTGGTCGGATATTTTTCTAACTGATTACTGATAAGAGATCCGAAAGACATTTCCTTTGTTGATAAAAACTAAAAAAGTATATATGCGACGTGTTGGCGCGGTTTTTGGTTTCCATTTTTTCTCTTTTTTGTTTTCTTTTGTTTTGTTTTTTGTTGTGTTTTATTTTGGGTCAATGTGTTGGAAATATGGATCGGTACACTAAATGTAATAATATAATTAGTTAGAATATTTATATTTTGACACTTGGTGTACCAGATTATTTTCCTATTGCACTGAAAAATTTCTCCAAGTTGTGCCAACTAGGGGAGGGCACAGGCCGGGACGGGCCCAAATTTGAAAGAACCGGACTAGACTCGTTTTAAAATGTAACAGGACGGGTCGGATCGATTATAAGAAATTTGAGTTTTGAAACCGGACCTAACACAACCCGTCTAAAACAGGTCAAATCAAGATGGGTCCACAGGTCCAATCCATTTTTTTTCCAGAACAGTTAGATTCAATCAACAACTTTGTCAAACAGTCGGATTCAACAATTGACACATTCTTCAATTATCAGAGAAATAAAAGAAAAATCTATAAAAATGATGCAAATTCTTGAGCATGCCAGAAAGTCAAGTGGGACTTTATGGCACCCCATCTCTTTGTACATTTTTGTTAATTGTTCTTTTATTTCTCTTGCCAGTACAACAAATTATCATATTCATGTTATTCAAAATATATTTTTCCATGTAAGATCTATTACAATTCGCATTTAAACACTTGTAATCAATGATTTAAAACCTAAATTTAAAGATATTTATACCCTTTTATTTGTTAGTTTTTCTTTTATCTAAATCTAAACTACATATTATTATAACCCACTTTGTCAACCAAAAGTGGGTGAAACACTATTTAACAAAACAAAATTTTGCCATTTTTTTATTTAAGCCTCACTACATGTGATTTTAAAAAATATACATTTTAACATCTCTATATTTTTCACTTAAATATCTCTACATTTTAACATCTAAATATTCTACTAAATATACTCTTGTTGCTCAATAAATTGTAAATCCGCTTCGAAATACATTATATAGGTTTTCTTAATGCTGATGGAAAATATTTCAAGAAAATAAAAAACTTAAATTTTTTACAAAAAACATGGATGTTCACGGTTTTCAGTCGATTTTGTAAATTCGTACATAAATCACCATTCAATCCATTTATTTTCACCTGGCCTCACTGTGAAGTTTTGAAAACTAAGTTGAGACTTTCCATTGAGATTCTTGAGTGTAGAACCCCATTTGACAATGTTATGGGCCTCACTACTATATTTTCCACTTATTTTTTTAGTTTTCGGCTTAAATCTTCTACTAACTATACATTTTTTGCTCAGTAAACCGTAAAACTGCTTCCAAATTCCTTAAAAAGTTTTACTTAATGCTCAAGAAAAATATTTTGCGAAAATAATAAATTTGCATTTTTGTCAAAACAATGTGTGTTAGGAGGGCTCGACGCACGCAAACGAGACGAACTTAACTCATGCAGAACGAGAAGAACCATGGCATGCAAAACAAGGTGAGCTCCCCTCATAGAAAATAGAGCTGGTTTCTGGCACGAAAAACGAGGTGGGATACACTGCATGAAAAACGAGGAGGGATACGTCACACAAATCGAGGCAAGCCCAGCGTATGGAAAATGAGGCTAGCTCTGTGCACGTTAAAACGACGCAGGCTCCGTGGACACAAAAAAAGGGTGGGCTTTTGGCACGCAAAACGATGTGAACACCTCGCATACAGAGCGAGGCAAACCCATGCACACAAGATGAGGCGTGCTTCACACATGCAGAATGAGGCAAACTCTAAGGTGCTTAGAAAACGAGTTGATCTCCATGCATGAAAAATGAGGTGGGATACGTCGTGCAAACCGAGGCCTGATGAATGCAAAAAAAAATGATGGTCTTCTGACACGCAACACGAGGTGACACGTGAAACAAGGCAGGAGGTAAACTCAGCTCATGCAAAACAAGGAAGCCTAGGCATGCAAAACCTGATGAGCTCACACATAGAAAATCGGGTGGGTTTTTGAGACGCAAAACGAGGCGGGGTTAAAAAATTCAAGTGCGCTGCACACTAAAATGTGCCAAATTCAACGTGTTATTTTTATAGCCCGCTTTTATTCACTTATTACTGTTCATGTGCTACTATTCACACGTTCTTAAAACCTAACCCTCATGGGCCTCCATTGCTTCTGCTGCATCTTACTACGCCCAAACAATCAATTTTATTTATTTTATGTTTTTTTTGTTAAAGTTTTCTTTTTCTCTTACCATGACACCAAACTATCATCTTCATATTCTACAAAATATATTTTTGGTGAAATTTTTCTTATAATCCATGTCTTGATCTTTTGAGAACGGGTAGCAACAAGCATGTTATTAGTTGAACCGTTCTCGAAAGATCAAGGCGAAGCAAATGAGATCATGCAGTGGCCGAGACAGTTTGAGACGAGCCAAGATAAATTGTAAACTATGCCCGAAGTCAGAGAAAATTTGTTGGATGTGAGTAGTCATTTTGGCACCTGCAAGAATTTGGAACCTTCTTGTACATTTTTGTTAGTTTTTCTTTTATTTCTCTTACTAAAATAACAAACTATTATATTCATGTTCTCAAAAATATATTTTTCCATGCAAAATCTATTATAATTCGTATTTAAACACTTGTAATCAACGATCTAAAACCTAAATTTAAAGATATTTGAACCTTTTTTTTTTTTGGTTAATAGAACTCTCTTTGTCAACCAAAAGAGGGTGAAAAGACTTTTTAGTCTTCTATCACAACAAAATGGTTAAGGACAGTAAAGTAATTTTACAAAACAAAAATTTGCTTTTTTTTTTGTTAAGGCCTATAGGTGATTTTAACATTTTTATTTTTATTTTAAATTAAAAAATAAAATAAATAAAAAGTAAAAAATAAACCTCTCGCTCTCTCCCACTCTCTTCCTCTCTCCTTCAATTTAAAAAAAAAAAAGAAAAAAAAATTCACACACTTTGTGTGTGGGCATATACTAGCAGTGATGAAGAATAGTGTTAACCCAAAAAAGATGATTCTTTCATTCAAACATTAAAGTTTATAATGTAAAAGCAGATGTAGTTTAAGACAGGTGTGCATAATAGTGTGTTCGTCCCCTCGTGCTCGAGTTTGAATCACCTTCTTGTATATTAAAGTAACCTAGTATATCATTTTACGAAAGAAAAGATAATAGAAGTAATATTCGCACTCATTTTCTCTCCCCCCCCACACACCGATTATTTCTAACCTTTATATTGAATAAACTGAAAATCAAATATGAAATATGCTAAAAAAGAACTAAAAAAAACGTGCGAAAATCATTTCCCGATAAGAAATTCTAACATTGGAATGTAAACTCAAGCAAGCCCAAGCCATGCGCAGCCCTAGATTTTGGCCCCCTTCCCTTATAATTGGGCTCAAAACAAGAGCTAAGCTACTGTTATATAAAATCCCACCTTCCCACATCATCAAATTCATCATCTTCATCTTCATCCTCAACTGAATTTGTTTTTGTATCCAGAAGTCAGAAAAATCACCATAAACGTGACACAAGCACAAAAACATTCCTTCTAATTTTCTGCTCCATTTTTTTTTCCATGTTTCCAATCAGTATTCATAAGTCATAAACCTTATTAAATTTAAACAAATAAAAAGGGAAACCCACAAAAGGAAGAAACAAAACCCTAATCCTCTGATATATTAGCTTAAAATATAATAAATTAGAGAAGAAAAAAAAACCCAACATTTTAAATCCTTGCATTTTCTCTGAAAGCAAGAGAGAGAGAGAGAGAGAGGTGGGTGAGATTTAAGGACCAAAGGGGTTGCTGTTATGGTGGAGAGGGTCCGGCCCACCTGGAACTTGCCTCGCCATGTCCTCCACAGCTTTAAAAACTCTGTCTCCTCTTCCCTTCCCAAATATCTCAGCCTCGTAGATATGCATCCCCTTTCCACAAACATTAGAAATAAATATAAACAAGGGAAAAATAACACTTTTTTTTTTAATATAAAAGTGTGAGTGTAGAGAGAGAAAATAGGTTTTGTAGAAGTGTAAAAGAACATATGGGGGAAAAGAGGGGTTTTTCCAAAGAAATTATCAAAAGACTTTTACTTTGAAATTTGTTACCCTTGAGCCTGTTCTGCCTGCCATAATTGGTGTTCTTCCTTGGAGACCTGAAAACAGGATGTTAGAGAGAGAGAGAGAGAGAGAGAGAGAGAGAGAGAGAGAGAGAGAGAGAGAGGGAGAGAGAGAGAGAGATGAGAGGAGAGGAGAGGATAGAGAGAGAGAGAGAGAGGCTTACGAGAAGGGTGGACAAATGGTATTGAAGCCACCATTAGAACGAGTATGAAGGTTGAAATCCCAGCAAAAGTTTGAGCTTTACTCTTTCCCATTTGATTTGTTGATCCCAGAAAATTGCAGAGGAGGGAGAGAGAGAGAGAGAGAGAGAGAGAGAGAGAGAGAGAGAGAAAGAGAGAAGGTGGTGATGATGAAAAATGTACGTTCTGCAACGGGTACGACACGCCCATTTTAAATACTGATTATGACAGCGCCTGGTAACGCAAAGAGATGGGGTGACGATGACATGCAATTTTTGTACAAATGTTTGGATGAAATGTCCAAATCGCCGCTCGATAAAAAAATTATGATGATATTATTCTGTTACACACGAAAAGTTTTTTTGTTGCAAACGATCATACCACTTGGTTGTGCAGTCTCGTATGTTCGACTGCAAATAGAGATAATCCTAAATCTTTATAATTAGGGTTTACTCTTATTATATATCGTTTTATACAGACATCTGGACTAAAGAATTTTTCTTCATCCGAAGATTGATGAAAATGACCAATTTAACACTTGGATAATAAGACTTTGTACATTTTAGTAAGGATTTATGAATCGAAAAAACGGAGCCTAAAAATTACCAATCTTTACACCATTGATCATTTTGTCAATCTAACTTCCAAATGAACCTTTACTTTTTAGACATAGCAATTTCGTTCTCTCACTCTTTTTCTTGCATAAGCATGACTTCATCTAGTCCGACGACACGTGCATTAACATATGTCATATAGAAATCAAATAAGAAATGATTTCACAAAAAAAAAAAAAAAAAAAAAAACTTAACAATCCAAATACGATATCAAATGAATAGTGGCCAACGTGACTCATCAAGCGTCAACACTCAAAGGTCAAAACATAGGTCATCGATCGCTCTACAAAAATTTGTAACTTTAAGAGTTATTTTTTGCAATTATCAAATATTAAAGATCACATTGCTATAAACCCTAAACATACTTGCGAATATCGCAATCACAAAAAAGAGAACCATGGAAAAATGGAAGAGGGCATGGTCGTCTTTTCACAATCCACGCACTTTTGGGCTGGGGCGCGTAATGAAAACCTGTAGGACACGCGTCGGTCTGTACATCCTGGTACGGTGGGTGTGGCGGCGTCCCGGTGAGGAGGAAGGACACGTGTCGGGGTAGTATTGGAGGGAGCAGGCCACGATTAAGGAAACGACTGGGTCTGAGTCTGAGCCTCTGAGGCTGTCTGCCACAAGACAGGCGTCGTAAAAAGCATTGCCACTTAGAGAGAGAGAGAGACAGGGACAGAGACAGAGAGGCAGAGAGGAGAGAGAAAGAGAGAGACAGAGAGTGTGAGGGCTGCCTTCGTCCAATGAATTCCAGTGGGGCCCAGGCGATCACACTGGTCTTGTTGCTTCCACTTTTAATTACACATATGACCTCGGAAGTTGGAACAGCGAAATTATTGATGAGCTTGGTGTAGGATGAGGATAAAAACTACAGGAGTTCAGCTTGATCGCGGTAGCTTCATGCTCACAATCTCATAAGGAGTGGTAACTGGTCACACTCTCAAGGTCATAAGGAGCGGGACTCGTGCATATACATGGAGTGAAACTGTATTCAAATTCACGAGACGCTGTTCTACTTTATAAAAATGGTATGATACGAGTTAAGTTGTTTTAATCCTTTTAACAATCTTCATTTTTCCTATTAAAATGACAAATAATTGTACTTGTCTGAGGATCTACTTGGTGACCTAGTGCACATACCCTTCTTCATATTTCACAAATCACGTGATGAATGAAACAGAAAAAACGCCCGAGGGTGCCGCATTTCATGATTTTCATCTAACGTTGAGTTGATTTCACAATGAAGCATTAATTGGATTTGCACAAACTTATCCCAGACACACAAAACATCCCAAAATATAAATAATTTCTAACCAGCTTCAGAAGAAAAAGAAAAAAAAACAGAAAAAAAGAAAGAGTTGTCATTAGTCAAAGTCATTTGGAAGTCAACGGAGTGTTGAAACAGACAAGACACAAATCTGCTAGGAGACCTTGTATCCTGTCTGATTAAGGAAACATTAAATGCTGAAACAAAATCCTACCGAGGGGATGGACTTCCCAATATTAACCTTCATCCTCCTTTCTCTCATCAATACAACCAACCAAATCAATGAACAAGGGAAGAATATTCTCATCTAACAGATTTCAACAGATCGAATCAGCCTGGATTTTAGGTTTGGAATCCAACTGCTGAAGCTCGAATCATCAAGCAACGGTAGAACTGTCCGAGACATTCATTTGATTCGTGGCTGCTTTCGATGGATCAGGTCTTAGCCAGCATAGTTTTCTCATAAGTTGGAGAAAGTCTTCAACGGATGCATGATCACGTTAACCATAGGGCACTCTCGTAATAAAGCTGGGCCGTTGAGACTGGAGTAGGGTCAGGTGGGACCACTATGCAGGGGGTTCCGTTTAGTTGCGACTTGTGAGAGGTGGCCTACAGATGACGTGGTCCGCCTATCTCTACACAAGTTTTTCTCCATAAGTAAGCGTAGAACATCTTAATTACAGGAAAACAACTGAACTTAAAAACGGCGTCCTACTAAAGGGATGAGTGTTTTAACATGCTATTGTTTGGTCTGCTTACCTTCTTACGATCCTAATTCAAAGAATGTCATTCGTTTCTAACTTCGATCCTTCGGCTTTTTTTCGGGAAACTAGGCTCAATTCCTTATGACAGAGGTACTACAACAAATAGCATATACCATTTCTGCCTTACTAAGAGCAAGGACGAATATGAAAGCAGTCATTTTGTGAACAAAGCATTCCGCCAAACGAAAGTGAAACAAAAATTGCAGGAAAAACAAATAAAATGGATGCAGTAGACTCACAGTTACAAAATACGAGCATCAATATATGTGGACGGTAACTATGAGCATAGCTGTATTAAAAGTCATGTCGTGCAAATAACTGAAGAAATTATCATAACTTAGTCATTTATCCAGTCTAACAGATCAACTCATTTACACTGACAGTTTCATTCTTATTGAAGATTATTGAGGGAAACTATAAAGCAAAATCACATCATGCCGGTCACTCTGATTTGGAAAAGTATGAGCTCCGAGAAAAAAAGAAAATCATAACTTAAAGCCTCGGAATACACAAACTAGAAAACCCAGATGAGAATTTGTCCCACAAACAGCGACAGAGTTATTCCCTGGTGGGGAATGAATGCAACATTTTTGCAGCCCCTAAAATGAAAATAATAATTAACAATAAGAATCTAGATCAAATTCTGAACACAAAGTTATAGACAAGGTAGCATGAGAAACACTTTGTTGATCAAATTATTAAGGCTAGTTATTAACAAGATGCCATGAGAAACATTGAGAAATAAGAATTACTTGATCAAATTCTGAACACAAGTTATAAATAAGGTAGAATATAAGAAGGAAAAATAACTTACAATCTAAGCTACGCGGATATAGGATCAATTAGACTATGCCGCAAAGTACTCCATCATTTCTTCGAGTTCAAGGTCATCTAATGAACCGGTGCCGTCAATTCCAAAGTTGAATGGGCTTTTGAACAATCCATAATCCAACGACAGGCTATCAATTGGAGACCCAAAGTTAGCATTGACAGTTCTGTCTTGCTCACTCTGAAATGTGTCCTGAACAAAATTTGGAAAATCTCCTCCAGCAATTTCACTTCCATTTCTATGTACTGGTACATGGACTCCATCTGCTGGTATAATCTGCGGTTCATTCATTACAATCTGAGGCGGCTGCCGGTCATGACTTGGGGGATATTGTGTTGATGGATTATAGAGGTTAAATGTATCTCCATGATGCTGGTTAAATGTATCTTCGTGATGCATGTCAGCATCTCGCACCCCATGATAAAGCAAGGGTGTTCCACCAACATGCATGCCCTGTGTCGTAATTACATTGCCAGAAGGTACACCAGGGTAGTAGTTAAACTCTGGCGCTGGTAATTGTTCTTGGACATCAAGATCATTCTCCAGAGGCCGTAAAGTTGTAATGGCACCATTTTCCTGTTGATTTTCATGAACCTGAAGTCCAATCATCTGTACATCAGTGTGGTTTATATCAGGCAATGCACCTCTTGGTGGAACATGTAGATGCTCATTGTGAGATGGTGCAGGACGTCGTTCAACAGGGCTTGCTCTGACACGTGCCCTTTTTCTCCTCGGTTTCTTTTCACCTTGCTCTTTATCTTGGACATTATTACGAGCATTATTGTGTAGATTGCTTGATGGATCCACATCCATCACCTGATTCCTCCTATCATCTTTGGATGAAGAAACAGAGCCTACCCCATCATCAGTACCATCAACATCATAGTCACTGTTACTGCTAGCAGCACCTTGCTTTTCGCCATGGCCACTTTGTGGCATCTCAGTAATGCCAGATGTCCCATTATCACTACTAGGCTGCCGAATGAGGGATTCTTCTCGGCTTAAAACCCCTAACCAAATTGCACTTTCCTTTGCTGTCATCTTATCCTGTAAGCATTTTGACTGGCGAACATGCCTCCTTATCTTTGCAATATCAGGTGACATATGCTTTATCACAGCTGTTAACACTCCAACTTTCCACATCTTCTTTAGGTCGTGTGGCTTCTTATAAGGAGGAATCTGACCATGGACTAACCCTAGTTTCACCCACCAATCTTCATTTCCTGTCGGCCACCAAGGTGGTGGAGCTCCCTTTTCTAATGGATACTTCCTTTGAGGGGGGTCACAGTGTTGCATCAAAGAAGACAATAGAGAACCAAGAGTTGCATCTTGTAGATCTTGGAGGATGCTTTGAGAATTCCCATTTCGATTATTATCTGCATCACTCATGGCAAGACACTCCGCTTCATGCTTGGCTATGGCTGCAGGACCATTCTTATCGAACTTCACCTTTTCTTTCCACCAAGCCCTGATGTTATCTGAAGCACCGCTCACTGGCTTGCCCTTCTCAGGAATGATACCATACACAAAACCACGAGCTTTGCACACTTCCATCAGCTTCAACATATACTTAAGAATCCCATCTTGTGCTCTTGACATTTTCTTTCTCCTAGCCTGATCAGTGGTCTGCTTTGGCTTCTGCTTTTCAGCAGCTTGTTGAGCTTCAAGTTTCTGTCTTTCTTTAAGCCTTTTGAGCTTAATTCGATCCTTCCACATTCGCCTCTCCAAATCTTCCGCTTCAATCTCTTCGTCACTGACATCTTTCTCCGCAATATTATCGCACCTCAAGTCTTCTTCTATATCCGAACTGTCATTAGCAATAAAAAAATAAAATAAAAAAAAATTGCTCCAATCAGCAAAACTACAAAAACCCACTGTGCTCGGCTGCTGAGAAACTTGATGGCAAGAAATTGAATCGAAAAATTGATTCTTTAGCAATCAAAGTCAATCAGCTGTATTAGTCTTGGTAAAGTAGACTCTCTTCTATTTTTTCCCCCACTTTCTCAGCAGCCAAACAAAACTTGGGAAATGATAACAATCCAATATTTCTCCAAAAAAAAAAAAAAAAAAACCCATCTTTTTCAATGATTTACCTCTAGCAATTCCTACAGCAATTAGATTACAACAAATGAAACTAACATTATATAATCCAAAATCTCACAGAGAGAACATATAAAAAAAAACCCACATCACCAATTCCCCATAAAGTTAAATACAACAAATTTTGATCAACATGCAAACAATTCATAGAGACTAATGATCAAAATCATGATAAAAAAAAATTATGAAATTAATAAAACAGTGAAATTTACAGAAACCCCAATAAAACTGAATTACTGGGCACACCAAAAACTCAAAAAACTTGAAACCCAAAAAAAAAATTATTCGGAAATCTTACCTAATATCAGGTCCAATCTCTCCAACGTCACCCATCCAATCTAAATTTGCACAAACCCAAAAAATCTGAGCTTTTCTTTTTCTTCTTCTTCTTTTCTGTTACTGAATTCCCTCTCTTCTCAGAAGAAGCTGAGAATATAAGGGATTGAAGGGTGAATCCAAATGGGGGAATTGAATCCCTAAAAGGGATCGATTGCAAAGAAAATGGCTGGAAATTTCTGTACCGATAATTAAAAGGGCAAAAAATTCAACGCAAAATTAAAAGAGAAGAGAGAGAGTACATTTCTTTAGAGAGAGAAAGTGATGAGATGCTAAAGTGCGAGTAGCGAATTGGGAATTGCTCGGCGGCCGAAAAATCGAACAAAAAAGGTGTCACAAATGGATGAGAACTCCTCTGAGTTGCCAACACAGAGGCTGCGATCCTCTGCATCGCGTCTACGAAATTATTATTTTGTGGATGACCTTCGTTTTGTTTGATTTCGTAAGTGCCTAGGAGGGGTTTTTGTCTTTAGCAGTTGACTCCTTTTGGAGAAGATAAAGAGAATTTTTTTTCAGTGTGTCAGAAACATAATTTGGTACATTCAATGTTATAATATAAAAAGTTAAAATTTTTTTTAAAAAAATTCAACTAATTGTATTATTATACTTTATATACCGAACCATATACTAATACACTAAAAAATATGGCGTAAGAGAGAAACGTAGCTTGCGTTACTCTCTAAGATTTGACATAATTCTGTCTGCATTTTGACGTTTTTTCCTTCAATTTCTTTTGTTATTGTGACACAACATTTTTTAAAAGATTTTTCAAGAAGTTCATAATATGTAAGGATATATTAACCATACAATGAAGTTAACAAATTTAACCAAAAAAATATTGAAAAAAAATAGCTGGATGTATTTGTCCGTGGATTTAGTCTACATGCATGATCAATAGTAATTATCTTAGTGGTGCCCCAAGAAAGGAAATTACATATTCAAAGTCCGGATAGAGAGAAATTATGTTAAAGAGAAACACTTGTTAGTATTTACAATCAGATAACATTATGGTGTTCAGTTAGGTCTCGTTTAGCAATTCAGATTGTACTGACTATTTCTGTCGGATAGAATAAATAGCCACCGAATAGTACTAATTAAATTAATAGCCACCGAATAGTACTGACTAAATTAATCGAACATTTGGTGCAGTATCAGATTAATAACCATATTATTTATACTATATTTGGTATTATACCGGATAAAAGGAATTCAAAATATTAATATTTTAACATAAAAATTGATACTTATAGGTTTATTTTTCTTTTTCTAGGGTGTTGTTTCTTCACTTTGCAGAAGCACTTTGCTTCTCCCATTTGAGTTTAGTTAGTCCATCATGATTGTCCTCTTTCCTCCGCTTACGCCATTCGCAGTGATCAGAGTAGGAGGAGGAGGAGAAGTTGCAGGAGGGCGGAACAGAGAAGGAGGAGGAGGAGGAGGAGGAGGAGAAGAACTTGAGATTCAGATTAGAGAGCAAGCGATGCGGGATGGAGAGAGCGAGAGAGAAGTGTTTCCACCCGACTAAAAAATATCGAGGTTTTGGGTGGTATAACTAAGCGGGTATTAGCCCGATAAAGGAGGTGGCGTCGGATTATTTAATCGAGTGGTTATTTAATCCAAACAGACACTAAATATCGTACTCCGTATTATTAGTACTATCCAATGTGCCAAACAGTGCCTTAGTGTATTTTATAAAATCAATATCAAGCATATTTTCATCTGAGTAAAAAATGAACATACTTTAACTAAATCAAAACAATGACCACCATATTAGCATACTTTTGGCATCGGTGTAGTAGTTTTTATTTTTTTTATTTTTTATTTTTTTTA
Organism: Pyrus communis; assembly: GCF_963583255.1. Lineage (NCBI taxonomy): Eukaryota > Viridiplantae > Streptophyta > Magnoliopsida > Rosales > Rosaceae > Pyrus > Pyrus communis. The sequence continues at coordinate 26,085,991 of NC_084810.1, read as the reverse complement.
TTTTATACAATTTAGTACTACTTGCTCATAGTATTTCCTCAGGAACCGTTTAATAACCATTTTATTTTTAATTTTTTGTTTGATAATTATTCAGCATCGATGGTTATCAAATGACCCCTTAACTATTTATAAAAGTGGTCTTAAATTTGTCGAGGAGGGCACTTACTCCACAAGGATCCTCTCCGAATCCTATTTGTGATGATTCTTGAGACCTCAAATCGTGTCAATTCGTCATATATTGTGCGATCGGTTTTCATCAAGTACTGTTCATGTTTAATTATGTACAATGAATAGACACAATTTGCAGATCCGAAAAGAATCCTTGTGGAGCAAATTTAAGGTGCATGATTCCTATATATACGAATTAAACCCATTTAAATTACTGTGGAAGGCCTAAGAAAGGGCGAAGCAAAACACAGTGACATGAAAACAAAAAAAATACTCTGACAACCATTGCAATCCACTGCTTGCTAATTAGTCATTCACCATTGGTTGGAGTTGATGGAGACCACTATTACTGAGAACCAAACTAGTGGGGCTTTAAAATCATTTTATTCAATTAATTATAATAATCTTTTATAAAATTAGAAGATTTAGGGTTGATTTGATATTTTTGTGCTTTGAAAAAAAAACTGTTTCTGCTATGTTGTGAGAATAAACTGTGACATCCCACATCACCCAGAGGAGTGATCCTTATATGTATATTCCCATCCCTACCTAGCACAAGGCCTTTGGGGAGCTCATTGGCTTCGGGTTCTGCAGGAACTCCGAAGTTAAGCGAGTAGCGTGCGAGAGCATTCCCCCGATGGGTGACCCATCGGGAAGTTCTCGTGTGAGTTCCCAGAAACAAAACCGTGAGGGAGTGGTCGGGGCTCAAAGCGGACAATATCGTGCTACGGTGGTGGAGCGGACCCGGGAAGTGGTCCGCCCCGAGCCGGGATGTGACATAAATAGCTGTGAAATAAAGCAGTAGAATGTTTGGTAAACTTTTTTGTAAAAGTGCTTTTGAAAGAAAAAAAAACAGTATTATAGTGTTTGATAAACTTTTATATAAAACAGATGTGAAAAAGAGTTGGTTTTGCAATTTTGTGTTTTTGGCTTTTTTTCATCCAAAACTGTAAAAAAAAAGCCGAAGCTGAATGTTTACCAAAGCTCCCAGCTTTTTCTATACCTACTTTTTTTCAGAATCACCACGGTATCAAACTAGGCTTAAGGCCACCAACCACAAAATGTGCCTCTTCCACAAAATAATCAAATGTTACCCACTAAAATATGGTGTATCCAATAGTCGTTTTCTAGCATGCAGGGTGATACATGCTAATTGAGGTCGGAAAGCATCAAGTCCCATTTTGAATTCATTATTCAGAGATTGATAATATTCCTGTACCAATTTGACCCATGGGTTGCTTTCGGACATTCCAATTTGGTAGATGGGGACACATGCTAATTGCTACATACACGTATTTATATATGTGGGCGGATTCACGGTATCGTTTTTTACACAATTTTGTACATACGTTTTTACGAGGATAACTTCGTAATGTATGTCAATGATCCGAACTATTAAAATATTCATCTATAGTGAAGGAAATTGACGAATACGGTTTTGCAAAGAAACCTTAAAGCACTTGATCTAACTATGATATAGTTTTGGATTTAGGTGACTTTGGTAGACATGATCTTTGAGAGAAAAAATAAAAGACAGACGGTTCAAATCATTTTGAAATTTATTACAGAGTAAGCCCACAAAAATATGTGTCAAAATAAATGTAGTGCCACAAATCCACCCATACATATATTGATGGAAATTGTAACTTGGATCGGAGTCATGTTGCAATCCCACATCATGTTGTATATATTACACTTGATATTATTCTGTTATTTATTATGTTTTGTGTTTTGGTTGACAAGAAAGATGAGAAAACGAGGTGAAACACAACATGACATGTAAAATTTGCCAATAAGCTTGAGCTTATATATATTAGACACAAAAGCTAACGGATCAGGTTTCTAAGAAAACTTTCATACATGAGGATCACTGTAAAACTCGACATGTTGCCAGGTCTAAAATTAATAATTTTATTTCAATTGAGCTGAAACATTTTCAAAAAATTTCCAGCCAGATTTGCATGAAATGTAGGCAACAAAGTGTTGCAACTTTTTATTTATCATGGTATAAATATTAAATATACGAAATTGCATCAAACCCTTTTCACCTTGACATGATAATTTCTTCTTTCATGGCAAGCGAGAGAGCACTAAGACTTCCCCCAACTTCCACTCTCACTCCGGGCATTGCTATTGCTCTACTCCCTACAAACCCACCTTCTCCTACACTGATCTTTCCAAACTTCACTTTCCCCTCATCACCTTCATATATGTGTCCAAACAAGAGAGCTTCTCGTCCCACACACCCGCCTCTCTCAATCTCCACCATTTCCGGGTTTAACAACGCTCCCATGCTGTCTACGTAAGCGCTTTGGTCCAGCTCAATCTCCGAACCCATAAGCTTCATCCACAGAACGAAGAAAATTGACCCGCTTGTCATTTCTGCGAAATAGCTCCCAACTAGGGTTCTAAATGCTTGCCATGTAATGTCCAAAAAGACCCCTATGCTCCAAATGTGCACAGTTTCGCCTTCTTTCTTCTTTCCGACTAGTAACCATTTAGCCACAACGCAAGCTAATCCAGCCAAAAGACCAGAAGAAACCCAAAACAATGGAAACAACCAATGTAGAGCGATTTTTTGAGTATTGTTCATGTGCAGAGTCCAGTTCAAAGGAGCGTAGATTACTAATGCCAGCAGGAAATGAGGCAGCACTGTTTGTAGTAGAGGTTGAGCAAAAGTGGCCCATAGAGCCTGAAACAAAGTTCTTTCCAACGTCACTTTTTGCGCATCTTTCTTCATCAATGATACTGCCATTGGACAACCCGAAAGGTCTACTTTGACATCGGACTGCTCTAGGAAGATTTTCCAAGCCTCTGGAAGGGGTGCACCGTTCCTCAGGTGCTGGCATATCTCATAGATCAATGAACGTCCATGATCAATCGAAGCACTCTGGGAGCATGATGAAGCTCGGATGACATCCACTTCAGGGCATCGTAGAAATGGATTAAAGTTCAACTGTTCTGATTGTTCTGCAGATAGATTATGGTTGATGTTAACCTCTCCAACATCAATATATGGGAACTCAGACTCACTCCATGGTTTGGTGCAGTCAAGTGCAATGTCCCGGGCAGCTTCATCACGTGGAACTGGCCGGACCTGTAACTGGAAAATATAACGGACTCCTTCAGCATTCACACGGCTTTGGAAATCTTTAGCAAGGAAAAGTAGAGGACGAGTATCATTATCACTCCTCGGAATTGCACCTGTATCGGGTGGAAGAATTCCAATTGGCTCCACCTTACCAGCTTCCTCACTAATATTCTCATCAGAAGGCCTCAACTTGAACTTGACATACATTTCTTGTCCATCTTCGAACCGGAACAGCCTGCAGATATTTGAGTAATAATGTAGTTCAACATATGAGTTTGCATGGCGCAAGGAAGTCCATACTGCATCACGCACATGTGGCGTTCGCTTAACATACTCTTCCCGTGCAGGAAGCCCACAGACAAGCCATGTTGCAAAATCTGCAATTGTGCGGGCGTAGAATGCCTTTCCTGTCTTCAGTGTCAGGTCAAAGAGTGAAGACTCACTACTTTCATCTGAAAGTATTCTTATAGCTGCACCCCGCGCATCAATCCTTGCATCATCATCAGCACTCAAGCTGTTGCTATGCCGAACTATGACAGGGTAGCTCTTTCCTGGGTAGAAGATTTTGTGGTCTGGCAAGCCTTTGATGTTGTCATATATCTTCAAGGTTCCCTTCCCACTAACACCAATTCGATGGAAATATCTTGACTTAACCTTCAGAGTTGTGGCAGCCAAATTTGCAGCAAGGTTACCAACAATTTTCTTATATTTCATGTCCATCTCTTCTATTCTATCCTCCAACGAATGCATGGTGTTCTTGATCATCATTGGAGTTTGAGACCCAATGTAAACACCACCCGCTTGGAGCACTGAATTCACCGGTGCTACTGACAATGCACCAAGAATAACATCTTTCTGAAGAATTGAACCAGGAAGGACCAAACTTTCACTCCCAACTACTGAATTATCATGCACCTCAACTTTCCCACTAACAAGCCCATGGGAGGAATAATACCCAGCAATGATCCGACTGAAATCACCAAGATGGACGCCAGAACCGAGTGAAATCAATTTCGGGTCTGAAATTGGGTTGATGGCCCTGATAGAACAATGTTTCCCAACCTCTGCACCGAGAAGGCGCATGTACATGCAGAACGCTTCGGTTCCAGACAGAAGCTTGGCAAATCTGTGGTGGCAGGCAATGGTGATTCGGTGGCAAAGCCACATTCTAAAATGGGTTGTCTTTTTCCCTTGGTTACTAGAAATAAGACGGGTCAAGGCGGCTGTGAGGAAGCTGAGTACTATGCCATAAGCCAAATAAGCAACTGCCATTGAGATGGATGAGTAAATTATGCCTAATGGGACATTAGAAAACATGGTGGCATATGCTATGACGGTGTAAGGCATCCAGTGAAAGGCCCCAAATAAGCAAGCAAATGCAAATTCTTGAGGGGAAAGAGGCTTCTGAGACATCCAAATGTAGACCAAGTACACAATAGAAGCTGAAAGAGTACCAAGCAACCCAACTATGTAGATTCCTATGAACTGGTAAACAACCCCATCTTCAGTTTCCTTTGTAACATTTGGCAGCATTTTACCCTGAATCATGTATAAGAAAAGTATTGAGTTGATATTAGTTTCTAAGTTTCATTGCATGAAAAGCGTTCACGAATTAATAAAAATAAACTATATAGCCGTGTTGTACGTCAAATATCTAAGGAAATAAAAAAAATTAATTCCAAAATAATTACAAGTTAAGGAAAATCTAATCATGATTCAGAAAAAAGATTAGAATTCATGATGGTTGGATAAACATGCAGAAGAAAGGACACTTACATTTTGAAGATTTGTAGCCTCGGCAGCAGATTTGCCTCCAGATTTTTGCAAGGCCATTACTTCAAGGTCTTCTCCCAAAATTGTTCCCTTTTGGACAACCGCGTAGGGACCAACTGACGAGTTTTGGCCAATTCTTATTGGGAGGAAGCTTAATACTCCATTCTTCACTTCATGACTTTGAATCAAAGCCCCTTCTGCGATCACAGCTCCATCTCCAATCGAAACTAGAGACGGGTCTGTTATGTCAACTGTATCAAGAAAAACTGAGGATCCAATCCTAGCTCCAAGCATCTCGAACCAATACTTGAGGAACATGGTTCCTCGCAGATGCTCTGCCAAAACTTTCGAAGCAACTTCGTGGGCCTTGTAAAGAGCCCACCACTTAACAAAATCCACTGACCAGATGGAAACCTCGGGGTTCAGGGCATAGTTTGGTTTTAAGAAAGAGTTCCCCAAGAAAGCAATTGAAACACAGGTAGAAAGTATGCATAAGATCCAAGCAAGGGGAGCAAACGTCAGAAGGATCAAATAATCTAAATAGGGAATTCCTTCTACCAATGCATGGGTGGCTGAGACGCATTTCATAAAAGCAGATACTGATAAGTAGGCGGGAATAGAGAGCATAAAAGCAACGTAAACAAGAGCCAGAAGTTGGAAAGACCAGATCACCAAGTGCTGAGATTCGGGAAGTTCCATCACAAGCTCAGCGGAATCAGTCTCAGTCTCAAGCTGTGGAACATTGGATGGAGTTGTTGACAGTTGAGGTTGAGAATTCATTACCAGATTCTCTGAGAAGCTTGCCAAGTCTGCAATGCAAGTTGCAGTGAAAATATCCACAGCTCCTACTGGCACTCCAAGAAAGTCAGAAAGTTTTTGAGCTGCTCTGACCACACCAATTGAATCGATTCCATAAGACACTAGACTTTCAGTGTTTGAGATTTTGTTGATTGAAATACCAGTCTGCTCGGAAACCAGGTGTTTCAAGAAGTCTACAATATCATTATTACTTATCTTGGGGCTTGGTGGTGGAGAACCTCTCACAAACTGAGGACGAGGGGTTATTCCCTCCTTGCATGTTCCAGTAGTGAAGGACCGCATCAGTTTTTTCTTTATTAGAATTGGTTCTGGAACGACATTCAATGTGCCATCAGTAAACTGTTGGAGGCACTCGAATCTTTGGATTTTTCCTGACGTTGTCTTACTGATGGTTTTTGGCCTGATCATCTTAACAGAAGCAACGGTAACCCCATGTTCTTCTGCAACACGAGCTTGAATTTGTTCAACAACATCCTTGCCAACAGGTTTACCGTCCCTAACCTCCGCAATTACGACCAAACCAACCTGGTCAGCATTATCTGGAACAGAAATACCTTTCATTGATAAGATTTCCATGGGAACAGCAATGACAGCGCAACAACCTGGACGTACAACTTCTGCTGCGCTCTCCACTGTCTTCTCTACATCTGCCGAGTAAATGTTCCTTCCAGCTACAATGATGAGATCCTTGATTCTTCCAGTGATGAACAATTTTCTGTCAATGATTCGTCCTAAATCCCCCGTTCTAGTGTAGATACGTCCAGGATAGTCAGGAAGCTTGTTTCTGTAAGTATTCTGGCTTAGTTCTTCCCTACCCCAGTACCCAATTCCAGCACTGGGACTGCTGATCCATATCTCTCCTTCCTTTCCCGCTTCTTTGAGCTCCTCACCACTCTCTGGATCAACTATTCTAATGTCAACATCTTCATCGCCGGGATTCACATACCCACAACAAACTCTTCCTTGCCAATCTACCATGATAGGCTTCCCTTCACCATATGCACAACTGACAAACACACAATTTTCTGCCAAGCCGTAGCCAGGTGCCATCACCTCTTGAGAAAGACCAAAAGGACGAGCGAGCTCGACAAATCTTTTCAGAGTTTTCTGCCTAACTGGTTCAGCAGCAACCATCAGGAATTTCATGGAAGAAAGGTCGTATTTCCTGTTCTTGTCCGACTCCAGCCTTCGAATGACTAGCTCAAAGGCAAAATTGGGGCCAGCACTGTGAGTAGCCTGATATTTGCTCATGATTTGGAGCCACAATAATGGGTTCTTGATGAACGTCAATGGGGAAAATAAAACTGCAGTTCCACCACTAACAAGGGCTGTGAAAATTCCTCCAATCAGCCCCATGTCATGGTACTGAGGGAGCCAGCTAACTAGAACTGTTCTTGAGGTGCTGTTGTATCTCCTTCGCATCAACTTCACATTATGAATGAGCGCACTGTGAGTTATCATGACTCCTTTAGCATCGCCAGTCGAACCTGATGTGAACTGCAGAAAGGATACTTCACCGGGCTGTGGTTCAAATTCATCTTTGAAATCCTCTACAACCACGTTCTTAGAGTTCTTAATCCAAGAATCTGTATGTAACCAAGGAAGATTGGGCCAACGACCTGAGGATTTCGGCTTTTTAGCTGTCAGTGAGATCATATTTTTAACGGAACCTGCCTGGACAGCCCAGTGATAACTAATGGTAGAAAGAATTGCCACTGCACCACATGATTTAGCAATGTTTTCAATCTTCAAAAGTGCTTGACCGCCTCTTTGTAAAGGATCTGGAGGTAGAACTGGGACTGGTAAGACGTTTGCTCTTAAGCACCCAAAGAAGGCATCTACAAAGTCCAGACCTGGGACATGGACCAGGAGAACCCTGTCACGAGGCCTGATTACTGGATTCTTGCATGTCAACAGCTTTTGAGCAATGCAAGAAGCATTGTCATGAAGTTCTGCATAAGTTCGCTGGCTCACTACCACCCCTTCTTCATTAACCCAAGTATAGAGTGTCTTGTTTTGAGTGACTCCGTGAGCTCCCCAGTGCTTCAGATAGCCATCGAGTGAAGACAGATTCGGGAACTCCACTCCTGGTACTTCAGTCATGCGTTTAGGGCTTCCTCCCCACCGTTGTTGCGAGGAAAACAAACTCTGCAAAGGGACATGTTTACACTAAGTGAGGAATTTATCAACTTTGAATTTGCAATCATTTCATTTTGATCGATTATTCGTCAAATTCAACACTTAGATGTGGGGTTACCTTAGCATAAGGAAATTTCGGCACAGAATTGTCATTTGCAAAGTGCTTGCAGACTAAACCCATAGCGTATGACGAATTTCTCTCGGTCAGTTCAAAAGCCATAAGACCGCCAACATAGTAAGTGTTCCTGAAGCCTTGAAGTTCAGATTCCAATTTCTCATAAAATCCATCCTTCATCTCTGTATAGAAATAATTAAAATTAGCATTCCTAATTGGCAGGGAGATATGGCGTAAGAGCAAATCATTGGCGTACCTTGGCTGCCAACGTGAGGAAAATACTTAAATCGTCGTTGGAGAACCACCTCCGTAACTTCTGCTCCTATAAGTTTAGCAGCATCAATTGCAAGCTCTGTCACAGTTGTTCCCGTAATATCAACAGAATTTCCATAAGACCAGAATAATAAAATATCAGTGTCAGCATAGAATTTCTGCATTGCAACTGGATTTCCGATTGTTGCAGGATTGCTCATATATTCTTCAAAGTAGAAGAAACCAATCGGCATATGTTCTATTCCTTTAACCTTCAAAACTGTAGTGTAGTAGTCAATTGTCTGTACTTTGCTAAACAACTCCTTCTCGACATCACCCATCTCCATCACTTCACTTCCATGTTCTGTTACGAGAATTCTTTATTAGGCATATCAAGAAGATAAAAAGGAATTGCAATGATAATAATCGAAGAAAAAAAATGGAGAGGGAGTAATAAATAAACCTGTAGGATGTGAAGGTGATCTGTAAATTCTTCCGCTATTCAAAGGAAAGGAACCAGAAATGATGATCTTATCAAATTCCATAGATTTAACTTCTCCATCACAACTTTTTACATCAACACCAACACTATCAGAATAGCGTCTGATTTCTAACACTTCGGTGTTGCAGTGAACCATTGGGAGTGATTTACTGATCTTCTCCCAAAAACTTGTATATCCACCTTTGAAGCGGCGAATTTTACCAGCCATGGAAGTTCGTGTAAACTCATGAATGTAGGCATATGGCATGTCTTGAACAAACCCATAACCAGAAGCGGTGTATCCATAAGCCACGGATTTGGGAACAGAACTAAATCCTTGACGTTCAAGATATACAGGAGTTAAGTCTGACGCATATTCACTCACAGCATGGACCCCAATCCGACCCGACTTTGCTGCCTTATCCTATCAAAGGTAAAATGGAGATATAAATATTGCCGAGCAGAGAAATCAAGAAACTAAACAGGGTGTAAGGTACTAGGTACCAACCTGGAGTTCTAACGTCAGTGAGATAACGGATACATAATCATCTGCAACTTTTATATCTTGATACTGCCCTGATTTGTCAATAAGCGCAAGCTTGTGGGAGTCCATTTCATCTAGTTCAGACCCAGTCTCCTTAGCCAAGTGAAAGATGACAGGGGCGCTGTTTGCAGCAAGAACTTGGCCACCGAGATCATAAATTTTCCCTGTAAAGGTAGTACATGTTGTCAAACTCAATTGCATAACAAAGTAGGCATAGAAGAGTAGGCATAAAAGACACCATCTTATATTTCTAACCTTCAATATCGACTGATTCACACATGCCACCAACAGTATGGTGCTTCTCTAACACGGTCACATTGCTGTAACCAAGCTTCACCAGTGCATAAGCAGATGATAAACCACTTGGACCACCACCTACTATCCCAATTCTTGTATTCAGTGGAAGGCATGGATGCAGCCTGGAGAACTGGTCCTCTACGGATTTTCCAGGGTCCATCTCCCTTGTTGTTCAAGCCTTCTGGCTGTACATATTGAGATCAAATAACAAACTGAGTTCAACTTTGTTCTAGTTCTAACTCCCAGTTATAGGTAACCGTACACAAGATTGTCCATAAATAGCATAAGGTTATAACTACAGTTGGTGATAAACCCAAATCTACAGTTCCAGAAACCAAACTCTTATGTTATGTGTATCATTGTTTGTTATTACACGAAAACAAGAGCATTTGTGCAACTATCCAGTAAGGACAGTGAGAAGAACAAAGAGAATAAACCGATGTTGGGAAAACCTGATATTTCAAATGAAGCTCAAAGTCTAGAAGGCTGAAATTGGAGCTAGGTACATATTCTTAGTTTTTATAACTCATACAAGATTTCATGTGCAGACAGTCCACCAATGTATATAACAATGAATGAATAGAACATCTTGGCTTACACCATTTATTATTTCACAAAGAATAAAAAGCCGTATCAGCTATTTGTCTTTCCTTATGGCCATAAAAACTCTACAGTTGCCAGAAAAGGGAAAATGTCAAGATGGGGAATATGGAGGTTGGATCATCAAATGGAAAGATGGGGAAGACCTTGAATATCTTTCTGGATTTGGACACCATCCAACTGATCCATTGCTGATTAAAGTTCTGTAAGTTTCACATTTCATGCATAAACACAGCACCATGTGCTTCGAAAATTCTCTGTCAGACTCAATAGAGTATGAACTGATGTAACAATCTGACTTTTGGCTATAAGAACAGAAGGTCATTTTAGTGTGAAGATTGGATGGAAAGTAGAAAATGGAAGGGTCGATTATGAAAAGAAAAGAGGGGAAAACCAAGAAGTTGTTCCTGGATTTAGACACTGTCTAAGTAATCAATTGCAAGTATTCACATTTCATACATTGGTACAAAAATTAGTTATACTATGTTTCTGAAAATTCTCCGTCAAACTCAATAGAGTACAAATTGATGTAAAGAGCTGACTTTTGGTTACAAACACAGAAGGTTACCCCAAGTGCTAATTGCCTAGTCTACAAGACTATAAAGCTCCTTGTGCCTCTATCCATTTGAACTTTAGAATAGTTAAAATTCAAGTAAAAATGGCAACTAGGCTGAAAGCATGCTATTCATACATTTAAGAGTTGAATAAGAGAACGCAATAGCAGTTACATCTCATACGAGCGAATTACTTATCTTCTTCATATAGCAAAAATGCGGACACAAGGGCAAAGACTAGAGAGGTGAACGAAAACATACCTTGCACTTGTGAGAAACGGACAGATTGTAGAATATATAGTTTACGCCTTCCAAAGGCTGCAACTTGATCAACTCACTATACTCTACGAAATAGTCCCTGCAACACCATTACCACCTCAAGTTCAGAAAACAAACACGGAAACAATATCGAAAGAAAGCACAGATTTGCACACACCCTTTTAGCATCACATACTAGTTGTACACCAATCCACAATATACATAGCCAACACATTACACACAAACACGAAAGGAATATCGAAAGAAAGCACCGATCTTTACCCACCCATTTAACATCAGAAACTAGTTCTCCGCTCCAATTCACAATATACAGCCAACACATTACAACACACGACTCCTTCTTTAGCTAATCTACTCTCTTTCAGACCAAGGATCAAACATTTCATAAGCATAAATTTCCTCTGCTCCCCACCCACCTACACATTCATATAAAGTTACCAACCCTCTCTCTCTCTCTCTCTCTCTCTCTCTCTCTCTCTCTCTCTAGACTCTAATTTCCACACCCAGATACTTGTTAATCACCACCACCATGTAAAGGACTCACCTGGGCAATTTGGGTTTATCCAGTTGAATGCCAAATGGCATGTAAAAATGGTAAAAAGCCGTTCTTTCAAGCAGAAAAAAGCAAGCTGCTGATCTCATTGTTTTTTCCTTGCAACTTTCTCAGATATTTAAATCAACCCAAAAGCCTCTTCCCGCCAACAACAAACAGACAAAAAACTCCATGACTGTTTCTTTTGCTTCGGAAAATCCCAACTTCCTTGGTGACTCCGACATTTACAATCCAAAGATTCAGATATTCCTGAATTTCCTGTCTTTATATTTCACCATCGTTCATGTCATTTGGTTTGTAAATTTCATTTAAAATTTTGGTCTCCCAAGCATTACTCATAATACAAGTTATGCATTTTTTTTTTTTATAATTAGTTAACGAAAATAATTGAGATTGAAAATAAAAGATATAATTGTTGTGATAAAGGAGTTTAATGGTTAAAATAGTCATAGAGTGTTACTTAGCATTGAAGCCACGTGCAACATTATGTATCATTTTACGTGCAGCTTAAATTGCCATTTAACAATATTGAGTAATACTACTCCCAAGCCAACAAGGTTTCCTGCACTACGAGGGTTAGGGGAACATCTATCCTACGCAGTCTTACCTTTACTTTGCAAATTGGTTGTTTTCATGATTCAAACCCGTGACATTTCGGTCACAAAAAAACAACATTTCCGTTCACCAAGGCTCGCCCTCACTATTGAATGACAATACCAACAATTGAAAATTTAAATTCATCAAACGGCGGTGATAAAGAGGGTGGTGAAAATTACCATCATTTAAGAGTAGTGAGCAAAAGTATTCTCGTGTATAATAATTAGGAAATTAATGATAAGAACGCAACGAGTTTTAAGTGGTTAGTAATGCCACTCAACATAATTAATGACAAACTAAGCCCTATGCAAATTTCTCGTGAATGACACGATTGTTACATCGCATCTGTATAATTATTAATTAAAAAAAATTAGTGTAACATTGTGAAGAGGATATGCTGGATAATAGAGGGATCTGTGGGCACTATGTAAAATGGAAGTTGGATTTTGGGGAAGCAAACTGTCGTGTGGTGACGGATATCACAAGCCAATTTTAGTGTTTTAATATGATTCTCTTTATCCTGTTTTGCTACTTTGTGTAGGAGGGGAATATTGGAGGGCGGGTGTGGGTTTCAGTTTTTTTTTTTTAACTAACAATTAGCCCTAGCAAGTTAAATTGTTAGTTCTTAGGTGCATAACATAATTAACTTCCGTCATTGCAATAAAACGTCATCTACGATAGTGAAATTAAAGTTATAATTTGCTATTTATCATTTGAAAGCGTCATTTTATCCATATTTTTGCCACGTGTATGCATACCTAATGCAGATGAAGTAGCACTCACATATATGAATTACTGTGATAAAATTTATGCACGAGGAAGTCCATGCTGTGCATTAGAAAATTATTTTGACTTTAACGATGTTGTATGAACTAGGATTATCTTAGAGTGGTCATAAGATTTGGTACTAGGCTCATTGTATTGGGATTAATTGGGTCCATCTTTCACGTTAATTTGGGTGGTGAGTTCAATGTATGGGATGGGGGATAAAGCCTGTAAATCTATGTACGCCTAGATTCGCAGCGAGTTTTGGACGTTAAAGTAGAAGTAAGAGTTTATTCTTTTTTGTTCTATCAACTTGGGTATTTCGTAGGAATCAACAAGGTATAGATTTTCTTTGTTCCTTGTGAGAATCTGTCACATCCTAGTCTCAATTCCGCTGTAGCACGATAGTGTCCGTTTTGGATCCCGACCACGGCCATACGGTTTTGTTTCTGGGAACTCATACGAGAACTTCCCAGTGGATCACCTATCATGAGAATGCACTCAGCCGAACTCGCTTAACTTCGGAGTTCCGATGGAATCCGAAGCCAATGAGTTCCCAAAATGCCTCATGCTATATGGAGGTGGGCATGTACATATAAGGCACATCACCCCTTCTCTGTTGGTCGATGTGAAATGTTACAGAATCAACTAAAATAATAGAATGATTTCTTTTATTTGTCTTTGACAAGTGATTTTTCAAAATACTCTAATTTGTTAGTAGGAGAACTCCAATTTGATTGCAAAATGACGAATGCTAGGGGACTTTTAGATCGAGGTGGACTTGGGCTTTGAGAACGTCATCTTGTCTCCCTTGGTTCGGATTTGTACCAAGTCCCGGAATATCTCGAAAGAGTTAGCTTGTCTTAGGAAATGCCCCGTTAACATCAATGACTCGAAGATAACATGATTGATCAAGATAATGACTTGCTCAAGTGAAGCGTGGTGTGGAAGCTAGAAGATTATCGATTTAACATGAGAAAGAAGGGATTTGCATGGTTGCATGACATTCTTGGCTAGATGATTTGGGCTTTCCTAGGATGATAGTATGGCTTCTAATGGCCGGGATGTTTAATGGAAGGATGTGGGAGTTACTCAGGTTGTATGAATGATGATGCTTGAGGCTTGAAGAATGCTTCTGGACTAAAATGGAATTCTCTTGGCTTTTTTTTTTTTGGTGGTGTTCTCCCTGCGTTCTCTTCTATCTCTCTCTGTGTTACCTCTTTACTCAAATGGTTTCTCCCTCCTTATGTAAGTGAAGGGCTATTCTCTAGGCTTCAAGGGAATCTCCCTTTGTGGTTTGGTCTTCCCCTTCCTTTCTCCCTAGCCCTCATACTATTTCCCCTTTGGTGTAATGTAACTGCATTGTTGAGACCTACATTCTGCTTCTTCTTGAGGCAAGGGTTTCCCAGGCCGACCTTTTGCAGGCGTTACTTCTGGTAGCGCTATTAGGATGCTAGATGGCATTCCTCCATTGGTTTGTAAATATTGGTTACTTTTACTTGTATTTTCTTTACTTTGGGCTAATTTTTTGTTGATATGTCTAACCTTGGTTAGTTGTTAGTTGGGTTATTGTAAACCATGTTTAGTTGTTGTTGTAAGTCGGTTAAATAAGTTGAGAAATAGGCTATATAGCTATCAATTGTAATGGAGGTCTGTGTGAACAATTTGTATTAGTTTTCTTGTCCAATGAAAGTTGTAGTTTTCCTTGCAATTAGAGTTAAGGTCGATTGAGGTCTTATCAAGTGCGCTTCATGGCTTTTGTGTGTTAGTTATCTGCGCAAGCTAGGAAGGGAAAGTCAACATTTGACTTGCTGGGTTTAGCATACATTTAATGCAGTAAGCCCGTTTAGTCCTAACTAGGAGGATTGGCTTGCTAGGAAAAGAGGTAAACTAGGCTAGTTCTCTCTTAATGTTGCCTTCGTGAGATGCAAAGGGTATGAGCTTGGATCTTTGGACCCCCAAGCAGCCCAAAGTCTTCCATAACCCTTATTCTACGTAGGCCCAATAACCTTTCGGAACCATGCACACCACAATCCACTTGACAAGCTCCGAATATGTGACTTGAACTTAGCATGAATAGTGACTAGCATGAGGAAGCTTGGCGTGATGAATAGGCATGAGCATGGCATGATTTATGTGAATATCCGGCTTAATTACAGTGGCATGGCTTGTTTTTAAATGTATTTCCTTATCGATCCCGCACCCCGGCATATGTTTAGACTTGAATGAAGGCTTGCATGACAAATGGGTCTTAGGTCTTAGGATTTAGTTGGATTGGTGTATGACATTTTTGGACTCCAACAACGAGTATATTGTTATAACTAGTTAGCCTAAACTACATTAAAAGTACAATGATTAAATTGAAAACACAGTTACCAAAACAAATATTATCCATAAACACAAAGATCAATAATGTTACATACATATTTTAAGAGATGAATGGATAAATAGTTTCTTTCTTGTTTTTTCTTTCTTTTTTTTTTTGGTCAAAATGAATAAGTAGCTTTTTAGTGAAAATGTATTTAGAAAGTGAATGGTGGAAAGCTAAGATGATGTCAATATTTTTTTTCTATAGAATAAAATGATGTTATTTTTATAAAAGAACAATAAGATGATGTCAATATATATATATATATATATATATATATGTTTCCTTATTGTTTGTTTTGAGAAATCTCTTATGAGTTGTGATATTTGAATATTTCCCACTTAGTTTAGTTTTTGAACTATAGAAAATCAGATTGTCGGATTCAATAAAAACATTATGAATCTTCTATCTATTCACTACAATTGATTAAGTAAATAATTTTAGTTTTAATTGATTGTTTTTCCATAGATAATATTTACAAAAAAATTTATAACATCAAAAGCCTTTTATCATAAACATTACACTCTGTAAACCAACGAAGTGTTTTGAAGAAAAACCTATTCTCAATCTTGAGAAGCCAAGCATTTCTCGGACCAGAAATGTCACGTTGCATGCACCCAAAGAAAATTCTTGTTCACTCAATTTTGTTTTTGTTTTGATTTGATTTGTGGACAAGGAGGGGGAGAACAACTAGGTGGCCCAAACATTCTAAACCCATATCAAGGGGAGCCTTGCACCTTGGGTTGCTTTGAGAGAGATTATAGCAACTTCGTATGTTATTCAAATTTTCTTCTATATTATATAGTAATGAATGATACGAAAAATGAATGGCTGAGATTAAAAGTAGAAGATCTAATAGTTATAAAAATAAAATCTAACGACTAAAACACCCATAACCTAGTAATATATACATTCAATTCACATATTTCTTATAGATCCCTCAACAATTTGACATGAAATTGTAATGCCACCAAGAACCAACTTCAACTTTGGAAGCATTTTTAGTCTGTTCAAACTATGTAGGGCCTTGAGCTTTCATTCTGCAGCAAGTCGTCCAACTTCATGTTTTCTGGTATGACTAGTTTACTAACTTGTTGAATTCGATTTACGCAAGAAATTCAATGGTGACAAGAGAAAACAAGGAAGAAACATGAGGATTGTGTGGTTTGGTGTTAGTCCTATAAGTCAACTTCGTGTCACATACAATCGGATCCTTCTACTAACCGGACGGGGCCATCGACACATCGAGCATGTACAAATGTCCTACCGGAGTTTAAGATTTGCATTCCTAGATGACCCACACGTGTACATCTAGATCCTTCCCTTCTCAGATAGACAAAAACGAAGCAGAAGACTCGAGAAGAGCCAAAGACCAAAGAAACAAAGAAAGGGTAAAAACGGAATCACGTACAATAAACAGTAATTCTAGAAACAAAGAAGGGGTAAAAAAGGAATCACACTGTCAAAGGAAGAGTGTTTTAGGCTTTTTACTCTTTTAGTATATACATAATTTTTGGAAGGTATCAATTGCAGGCTTGGGAATTATGGAACGAAGGGAAAGGGTTGGAGTTGATGGATCCATTATTGAAAGACTCATGTAGTGCCAATGAGTTCTTGAGATGCATCCATGTCGGCATTATTGTGTGTCCAAGAGGATGGATACAAACAAATGACCAACTATGTCGAATGTTAAAATGTGAAGCTACTAGTCTTCTCAAACCTGATCGACCTGCATTCTTTACAGGAAGACCTGCAACTAATCACAACGTTGACCAAGTATGTGCTCCTAGTTGCTTTGCCCATTGGTCGACCATTTCTGATTTTGGGCGTCGATAAGATATGTTTGCCCCCTAAATTCCTTATGGGCCTTGCGGCGTAGGCTAGAAATTCATATGAATATGAATTTAGAGATACCGAGTGTTGCACTACTAGTTACTGCTAGTAGACAGAATTTGAGTGATGAAGATTGCGCTTAATTGATTTTTAATTAAGAGATTGTACCATTGAGTGAGAGATGCTCAACTTATTCTTTATTTGCCTTATATGATAAACACTTTTTCTTTTTTAAACCCTTTATTTTGGATGATACTATTAAACAGTACTACTCAAAAGAATCAATACTCCACAGTATGAACCATTTAAGGACTGATGCTTATAGATTTTCAATTCAGGACCAATACTCTAATTTTCTCATATCCCTTTAGGAGTTGTATTTGCAACCTTTTTCATATAATCAAAGGTGTAATTGTTGAATATTTGAGGAGGAAAAAACAACAAGAACTATTTGGCCAAAATTTCCAATCGACTCAACTCAGCTCTTAGGACAAAACTTGTCTGTCAGTTCAAACGCTCATGTCAATTCATGGCTACATTTCAATCATGAACAGACCACTTTGAAAAACCAAAAGAAAAAGAAGAAGGCAACAACGAAGAAACAATCAAACACAGGTTAACGGTTTATCAGCTAACCTAAACCTATCTTATGGACACAAGGTACCTACAAGGTGGGCTTAATCAAAAGACAATATTAGGAAGACTAAAATTTTAAATTAAAAGACGTGTCACCAATAAAAAATAAATGCATAATTAATATAATCTAATTATCAACAACTATGTCATTTTGTTTCAAAAAATTAACTTAAAATTTTTATCTCCCTAAAATCACCCTTGTTTTTTTTACCAATTCACCACTAAACACTTGGTCAGTGGACAGAATAGTGCAACTTTTGAACAAGTTGGAAGCACTTATTAGAGGTTGATGGCACTGAGGCTAAAACCCGGTTGTATGATAGGAACTCTTCTGCAACACTCAATTACAGAAAAGTCTTGCTTCCACCCCTGCATTGCTCTTGTTAATACTCAATACAAAAACCTATGATGTTAGTCAAGTGATGGGGAGGGCAGACAATTCAGGTCTCCATTCCATATCTTTTCCATCCTCTTATATTTTTGTGGTCACGGTTAAATCACGTCAACATTTTGTATTCTCATTGTTTTTTGTCTTATTATTTCTATAAAAAAAATCAATATAAAATATTGATATGGCATAACCGTGACCATATAAATAAAAAAGAATGGGAAAGATATAGGATAGGTAGGGCAGACAATCCAGGTTCATGCGGTGGGGAGGGCAAACAAGTAGGGCAGACAATCCAAGTTCATGCGGTGGGGAGGGCAAACAATCCTGATCACTTGTTAATACTCAGTACAAAAACCTACGAAGTTAGTTTCCCAAAAACAAAAAAAAACAAAAAAACCTATGATGTTACGATGAATCACCAAAAAATGAAAGCATGACTACCCTTCTTTTGATTTTCTCCGTTTTTGCTCTGCTCAGCTTTCCGACCATTACGGATGCTGATTACCTGGATCACATCTGCACAAACACCATCACCTTCACCCCAAATTCCACCTTCCAGTCCAACCTCAACCGCCTCCTCTCCACCCTCTCCTCCAACGCCAACCGCTCCACCGGCTTCTACAACGCCTCCGTCCAAGCCCCAAACAACTCCGTCTACGGCCTCTTCCTCTGCCGCGGCGATGTCTTCGGCACCGACGCTTGCGAAACCTGTGTCGCCACCGCTACCGCCGAGGCCCCACAACGCTGCCCTGTAGAAAAAGAGATGGTGATCTGGTACGACTACTGCATGCTACGCTACTCCAACGAGTCTTTCTTTTCCAGGGCGGCCGACAAGCCTTCCGTGGAACTTTGGAACACGCAGAATGCAAGTAGTATAACGGACCAAAACCGGTTCAACGAGGTACTGGCAGCTACGGTCACCGAAGTGGCCGCTCAGACTTCCAATAGCAATTTCAAGTTTGCGACGAAAGAAACGAATGTTTCAGGTTCCATTACGCTGTACGGATTTGGGCAGTGCACGCAGGACCTGTTCTCTGGAGATTGCAATTGGTGTCTTCTGTTAGCTGCAACACAAATTCCTAGAACAAGTGCTGGGGGACGAGTTCTAAAACCCAGTTGCAATCTTAGGTTTGAAATTTACCCCTTCTACTCCTCCGGCCCACCGCCGCGAGCCTCCATCAGAGAAGGGCCTAAAGGTATAAACTAGCCCCCAAAAATGTTTCTAACCTTTTTAGAAGCCCCAATCAAGTGATTATTGTATTGTCAGATTAGTTTGTTAGGTAATTGATAGCTATTGTGGACTTTGGAACAGGGGAATATGGTGTTGTGCCGTGGCCGCTGAGTTTACCAATTTCTCAATATTTTTTGTTTATTTTGCAGGAAAAAGCAAAACCCCAACCAGTAAAATTGTTGCCATTGCTGTAGCAATATCTGTATCTGTGCTACTTTTCGTTGTGGGTTACTGCTGCATAACTAGGAGAGCAAGAAAGAAGTACAATCAAGCAGCAGCAGACGAACCAAGCGGTAAACAAATATATCCTTCTGCGATTCTCCTCTTGTTTATTCTCGTTGATTCTCCTTTTGTTTATTCCTCGTCTATAAACATTGTGCTTCTATGGTTTGGTTGGTTGTGCAGGTGAGAATGACATTACTACTGTCGAGTCTTTGCAATTTGATTTTGCTACCATCCAAGCAGCTACGAGCAATTTCTCCGATGATCACAAGTTAGGCAAAGGTGGTTTCGGTCAAGTTTACAAGGTATGTTAATCAGTATATGACATGAGTGCTCCATCAGGTCTACAAAGTTCCAACTTTTATGCATGCAAAATCTGAATAATTTTGGAGCCTCAGAAGCCGTCCATGAATGCCATGAGTAGACATTCCATTGTTTGATTGAAGTTTTCTCGCAGGGTACACTTTCAAACGGTCAAGAAGTAGCTGTGAAGAGGCTATCAAGGAACTCTTGCCAAGGCACAGAAGAATTTAAGAACGAGATGGTATTGGTAGCCAAGCTTCAACATCGAAATTTGGTTAGGCTCTTGGGATTTTGCTTGGAAGGCGAAGAAAAGATTCTTGTTTATGAATACGTGCTCAACAAAAGCCTCGACTGTTTCCTATTTGGTTTGTACACTCAAACATCTGATAAGTCTTTCCCTATTGCAATAGCAGTTCGTCGATGATAACTTGATTTTGATGATTTGCAGACCCTGAGAAACAGGGGCAATTGGATTGGTCAAGACGTTACAAGATTATTTCAGGAATTGCTAGAGGAATCATGTACCTGCATGAAGATTCCCGACTTAGAATTATACATCGTGATCTCAAAGCCAGCAATATATTGTTAGATGGGGACATGCATCCAAAAATATCTGATTTTGGCATGGCCAGGATCTTTGAGGTTGATCAAACTCAAGCAAATACAAATAGAATTGTCGGAACATAGTAAGTTTCTCCCTTTTTTTTCTTTTCTTTTAACACGACCACCTCTTCTTTGCACTATCTGTACTAATGAATTTGTCAATTTTTCCCATCTCAACTTGTAGTGGTTATATGTCTCCCGAGTATGCAATGCATGGGCAATTTTCTGTCAAGTCCGATATGTATAGTTTCGGTGTTTTAGTGCTAGAAATCATCAATGGCAAAAAGAACAGTCACTTTTTTCAGACCAATGCAGCTGAGAACCTGGCAAGCCATGTAAGCTTAAAATGAAAAGTGCAGTGTTCTGTTCTCCTGCATTGACATAGCATCATGAGTTAAACCTTTGAGTTTTATACAGGCTTGGAAGTTATGGAGAGACGAGACATCTTTGGAATTGTTGGATCCGAGTCTGAGAGACTCTTATTCAAGGACTGAAGTAATTAGATGCATCCACATCGGCTTACTTTGTGTTCAGGAAGATCCAGCTGACAGGCCTACGATGCAATCAGTAGTTCTCATGCTCAATGGTTACTCTGTCAATCTACCATTACCTAAACAACCGGCATTTTCCCTCCAAGGCAAAGCGGTGGGGAACTCGTCAAAGACAACGTTGGAGTCCGATATCAACAATTCATCTATGTCCGTTTATAATGGATCTATCACTGAATTATACCCTAGATAGCGTGCACAAATAAGGTGTTTAGATCTATTGTAATATATGTTTATCAACCTACTGCTTTGCAATAAATGGATTAGAATTTTATATATACAAGTGAGCGGCGGATCCATAATTATAAATAGGTAAAAGAATTTAATGTTTTTTTTTTTTAAATCTCAATATCCAATTATTCATAAACCATAATATTTTGGATTATAATTTAAAAGTTATATAAAATTTGGGAATGAAAATATGAGAGGAGAGAGTAGTGCCTCGGTGGCAAAATGGCCGCATGTGGTGGTGGGGTTGAGAGAAAAACTTATGTGGAGCTTGGCTTGCGACTAAATCATGCTAAGTAGCACTACCACATCATTCATAGCTTGCCAAGTGTAAAGTATTGCTGCATTAGTGTAATTTCTTATTTTCAATTTATATCACAATTAATGAAAATAAAAAATAAAAAAATTATGCGGAAAAAGTATAGTTTTAAAAGGCCTGACTTTGAGGGACACCTCTCTTTCTCACGGCCTTGCATGGTTGCTGGGAAATTGTGTAGAATTTGTGTAATTACTGGTTCAAAGGTTCATTAATCCATCTTAAATGAATTACGTTTCTGACTAACCTCATTATTTTTATAACTTATCGAAAAATTATCAAGGATATATAAATTCTGGTGAAGAACCCAATTATAAAAGCCACCTTTCTTCACCAGTTGTTTGTAGTTCCCAGTTTTCAAATACTATGGACTATTGATGTGAAATTGAATTAGTTATAGATGTGAAATTGCATTAGTTATAAGCAATCATGAGAGAGACAGATGAGGGATGGGGAACCAAGGAAGTGGGAGGTTGAGTAGTAAAGGAGGAGAATCGATGGCGTTGGGGACATTGACCGACGAGAGAGAAGAGTCCATGGGCGAGTTTGTAGATGGAGGAAGGTTGAACTGCGGTTGAGTTTTATTTTAACAATTTTAGTTTCTTGAAGAAATAATGCTTTAATTTAATTTGTTTTATTTTGATATAAAACAAAAAATAAGAAATCATATTTAATGTTGAATACATGGCAAATTATGAGTAGTCTGTAGTACCATTCAACATGATCCAATGGCACGTTGAGCCTTATATAAGTTTTTCTCCGAGGTTGGGGGGTTAGGGTGGCTCAGTGGCTGTGCAATTTGGGAGTTGATATGACAGTGATTTAGGTTCTTTTTTGGGGGCAGTAATCGGGGATGGGTGTGGATACAAGGAGGTATATTGTTTTTTTTTTCTTTTAAAAATATTTGAAAAAAAAGAGAACCAAAGACCAGGTTCAAAACTATGTCGTTTGGAAAGCTTGCGTGCCCAGTATGCAGAAACTTCATAGGAATTGTTGGCACCTAGTAAGTTTTCTTTATTATATGCATCCCTCTTATCTAATTTCTGTAATTAGTTATATATTTTCTCCTTTTAAACTCTTATGTTAATTATTTTCTCCTTTTAAACTTCGGAGTAGATTCGTGCAGTCCAAATGAATTTTTAAGGTATATCCACAGAGGATTATTGTTTTGTTCAAGAAGATGTAAACAACAGATCGACCATGTCATCGGTTGTTCACATATTAAAAAATGAAACTATTAGTCTTTCCAGACCTGAGAAACCAGCCTTCTTTACAGGAAGATATGTTGATCACCATGATCAAGTGCGTGCTCAAGATTGCTCGCCCAATGGTTTTGATGATCACTACCTATTTTGATCACCATGATCCATGTCTTCCTTTTCTTTCTTCTTATATGCGACTTTATTGTGCGAACCAAGTGCTCAATGAAATGCCTTAGTTGACAAGTCTTGACAATCTTCAACATTAATCGATAGTTCCCTATTGCTACCCTCGACAAGCTTCTAATGACCATAATAGTTGTCGTCATACATTCGTGTAAGCTTTTGGCAAATATCGGTAGGAATAATCAATGCCCACCAAGAGCTAGTCTAAGCCTTCATTTCGTGCTCGCTTTCGTTTGCCACTTTAGCAAGGACGATCCTGAATTTTATTGAAATTATGACCCCTTTATTTGAAAATCATTGATCCGCCACTACAAACATGTATATAGTACAAACATCTGGAAATAACTTATCACAGGGTGATATATGAGGGAGAACAACTTAGTAGTGTAGTGGTCCCATTAAATTGGCTACATTTATTGATTGACCTAACGTAACATTCAATGGGCCATGATGACAAAATAAGATAACAAAAACGAATGTTATTGTTGAGATTTTTAAAGTCAATAATGGATTGTCGTGTATTTTAAGTTCTTAAGTTTTTCACATGATGGTGAATGGGATATTGCAATGGTAAAATTCCGTTGCATGAGAGTTCTCGATACACAAGAAATGAGTTATATTTTTAGAATTCGTATTGATTACATGACTTATTCTTGAAGTTTAAGGAACTTGTTACATTCTTGTGGGTAATAATTAAATATTTTATTCAGGACTTTTTAGCTTCTTGACTCTAGAAATAAATAAAGCAACTTTAATAAAAAGGGCTTGAGTTAAAAAAAAAAAAATCATCTAACAATTTTATTTAGAGAGTTTTAATAAAAAAATGATTTGGACTTAGTTTATTTTAATAAAAAACCATCCTATTAAATTTAATGTAAAAGACTTGAGATTTAACAAAAATAACATAATACAATATAATAAAGAAAAAAAAATTAATTCTCATAACTAGAATATAGGCGCACGTGCAAAACCAAAACTTTTTTTTTTCCAGCCTTGCCCCTGACGGAAACTCATCCGGTCAGTTAACCCACTATCTCATTCAACACGAACGTGATGAAGCTCCACCATCTCAACAAAACTTTACCTTTGTTTAAAGGAAACTCCCATTGCTCTAACCAAGGTTATGACAAAATTTATATATGTATTTTATATTCATATACGGGGATTTCATATTTAATTTATTGAAGGCATATTTTCTGTCCTCCCATTTTTCATGCCCTCTAATACCTTTTTGTTTATGTGGTCACGGTTAAGTTACGTAAATATTTTATATTACTATTATTTTTTGTCTTATTATCTCTATAAAAAAATAATATAACATGTTGACGTAGTTTAACAGTAATCATACAAAACAGGAGGGTACGAGAAGTTCTCTGCCCTCCTAATTTATTATGTATACATGTGAACATGAATGTCAACATATACTGTCTATGTCCATTCATGGCAGACAAAAGATTGTGCAGAATCCCAACAGGGACATGAATACAAAAAAACAAAAACATATTTGTCAAAATATTCTGTGTTTTCTGAAACAAAAATAAAAACCATAATTTTGCGTGAGAGAAAGGAGAGAGAAGAGGGAAGAGAGGACTGAAATCTTCATGTAATTCTCCCTGATATTATTCATGAAGTTGAATTTCATGTTGTTATATATATAGCCAAATCGAAAGTAATTCATCTATGGATTCTACTATTAAATAGCAACATATAAGATTATAAATTTTCAATATATATTATAGTGTTGGTAATATGTACCGATGTCCAAGTTCATCTTACGCCACAACAAATAATCATTGTGCTGGTTATCTTGGATTTATGCCTATATATATAAAGGGAGAGCCTCACTTCGGTGAAGCTTTCCAAAATGCCCATTTCTTTCCTTCACAATTAAAACCCAAAAAATTCAAAAAACAAGGACAAACTGGTAAAATACCATATATCAACAAAAAACTGTATTGGAAAACAAAATAAATAAAAAAAGAAAAATAAAAAAGAAAACAAAATTTAAAACCAACACTGGTCAAGAGTCCACATAGTGGCTAAGTGATTGGTAACTGATCTTCATTTTTTTTTTTTTTTTAAGTAGATAAATACTAAAGGTGAGAGATGCACTAAAAAATTGGAAAGAAACATGGGACTGTAGGAGATATTGCAGTTTTCAAACTGCTTTAAGTAATTGAGTAAAAAAAATGAAAAATAAAAAAGAAACCTAATACGTTTACAATTAGAATTGTTATTTTGCAGTTGAAGGCTTGAACCGTGTAATGAAAGCAGTTTTGTGGAAAACGTGCATGAATATAAAAGCAAACGTGGGATATGAAGCAGTTTTGCGAGAGGAGTAGTGAATACAACACAAAATAAAAGAATCTGAAGGGAAAAAATTGAAATTGTTTTGCTGGAGCCTCGAGGAGAAGATGAAATTGGCAAAAAACCAACAAGGAGGGGGACAACAACTAAGTGGGCCAAACATTCTAAAACCCATATCAAGGTGAGCCTTGCTCCTTGGGTTGCTTTGAGAGGGATTTTAGTAACTTTGTATGTTATTCAATTTTTCTTCTATATTATGTAATGACGAATTATACAAAAAATGAATGGTTGAGATTAAAAGTAGAAGATCTAATAGTTATAAAAATAAAATCTAATGACTAAAACATCCGTATGCATTACGAACTAGTAATATATATATATATATATATATATATACAATTCACATATTTCTTACAGATCCCTCAACAAGTTGACATGAAATTGTAATGCCACCAAAAACCAATTACAACATTGGAAGCTTTTTTAATCTGTTCAAACTATTTAGGCCCTTAAGCTTTCATTCTGCAGCAAGGTCGTCCAACTTCATGTTTTCTGGTATGACTAGTTTACTAACTTATCGAATTCGATTTACGCAAGAAATTCAATGGTGACAAGAGAAAACAAGGAAGAAACATGAGGATTGTGTGCTTATAACAAGGAAGAAACATGAGGAAGCTTCTACTAACCGGACGGGGCCATCGGACAGATCAAGCATGTACCAATGTCCTACCGGAGTTTAAGATTTGCCTATAATCTCCACAGTTTAATGTTATAAATACAGTAACTAGGTGTGTTTCACACTGAGTTTCAGAAGCACCAAAGTTTATGAGTCGGAATTTCAAGTTTTCGTATGTTTCTTGCATGGTTAAAATTTTAACATACTGCAATGACGAATCGAATTCTGGTTCTGCACTGGCTATATTCAAATTGAATCTGATAAATGACATGCGTTGTAAACCATAAGCAGAAATTAAAATTTTAAATACAAAGACATAAACAAGTTCATAAAATCACCACTTTATGTGGTGGGAAATTGCCGATTTGTTACTTTTCACCCTGCTTCACCATCTGCACAACTTTGAAACACAGATACAATGATGACGAGGAGAGGAGTGATTCGTGAAGGCGGGCTGTGTGCTTATAGCATGCTGTCTGATCTTGCAGGCAACCTCCTAAAGAAGTTGAGCGGCACTGAAGGAAGTTTGTGGCGGAATCTGGGATGCCTTAACACGTAAATGCCTGCTAGAAGGGCCACAACTTGGAATGGAGTTACGTAGAGAACAATGGCGGCAATCAAACAGAAAGTTACGAACAGGGTTGTGGCTCTAGGGTCTCTCCAACTCAGAAGAGACTGAAACCTTTCGCCTTGAGTTGCCAGATCACCGACAACAGTCTGAACCCTCCCTGCTATGCTTCTTAGTCGATCATATCTCATCCTCACAATATCTGATGGCCGGGAAGTTGGGAACGTGTCAAACTCTTCATCTCGTTCGTCAGGATGAGCAGCATCAGCATGAGATAGCCGTGTGTCCATGTGAGGAGGGTGCCTCGGCCTCCATCGGTAGTTCCAAATTCCAATCAAGAATAGGTAGAGAAAAATAGTTGGAAGAATTAGTTCCGGATAAAGAACCAATATAATAAAGAGGATATGAATTAAAATGGTTGTGAGAGGATTCTTCCAATTGCAGATTTGATCAAGCCATTTTCCTACTGCAATCACCCCGCTTAAAACTCCCATTATTCGGAAAAAATTTGCCTTGCTTCTTCTCATGCTCCACATATGTGAATCAACATCCAACATATACTCCACAACCTCTTTCCTCAGTGGGGGCTCAGCCCGGTTCAGCCTCATTGAGACAATCTGCATAGCCTGGTGCCTCAAGCTATCGAGCTGAATCACGGACAATGGATGAATGTAATGCATTTTTGGCAACAAAGGACGCGAATACATATATAGCATATTAATCAAAGATGAGCATGTAAACCTCACTGCCAGCTGAATTTCACCCATTTTCTTCACCCCAGATGGATGTAGGACCAGAAGAGGGTACGAATGTGTGTAAACCCTGTCAGCTTCAAGTGTAGATAGCCGAATTCTCACTTTGCCAATTCTTGAATCCTTTCCCCCTTTATCACCTCCATGTATATGACCATTGTCAAAAACCCCAATTGTAATGACAGTACACGGGTCGAAAACCTCCCAGATGTACTGCTCATTCCACTTGGGATTGAAGCTGTCCACGATTGTCCTTGTGCGAACCCATTTCTGCCCGTATTTTGCTACACAATAAGCATCTGTGGTACCTCGGCCATCTTTTGTTTTCATTGGCATCAAACCAACTGCGCTTATAACCCCTACCTCAAAAATCCCAATGCTCGACTTCCACAACTGCTTTGCTGTTGGCCTGAGATCACTACTGTAGTGTGTTGATTCATCCAAGACATGGTACCCGCCATCCAAGCAAATCCGTAAATGAATCCTGCTGGAAAATTTGATCTCCCTCTTCTGTTCCCCGTCTACGATCATATGCTTCTCAAGATTAAACCACCTAGTGTGCACAGGTTTATGGTCTAACCTCCTCTGCACAGTCTGTAAAGCAATCACACACTTACCCAAAATTTCATCTTTGCCGGATCCCACTCTATCTTCCACAGTAAGATACAACGGTTCCTCAAACGGTTCAGCAGCAACAAACATCAAATCCTCATTCCACATTGGGTTAATACTTTTGCTTTGTGATATTCTAGTCCTCAATACCTGATTTCCACAGATAACCTTCACAAAAACTTCCGGATACCTACTCTTGTCATTAGGTAGCAAGTCCTGAGCTTCAATAACATTAACCCTCACATACCAAAGCTTGGGGGAGAGGTATACCTTCGATCGAATGTTATTGACACCCTCGGGCCCAACTGTTGCAGCATCAGAATGCCACGCATCAGGAAACGCCTCATCTGCTTGAGTTCCCATCCAAACTGCCAACATCAGCTCCCCCTTGACCTTAACCCCCTTCCTGTCCTCCAACCTATACCACTGTGGTGCCAGTGGGCTATCTGGTGGAAAGCGTTTCGGGATGTCATTGAGCTCAAACATGATCCTGCCCATGAAATCATCTATCACAACATCCTTATCTTTTACCACAACTTCCAAAAATGAAGCTTGAAGTCGATCTTTGGAGAAAGCAAACACCTGATTCCATTCAGGGTTGGACTTCTTCTCAAAATGCCTAGTAACTGCCTTATAGTTTCCGAGTTTCACTTCAACATAGGGATCACAACTACCGGTGACATCTTTTGCAGGCAAATCCTTTGCTTTCACCACACGAACGTAAAGGTAGTGCATCTGTTCTACGAGGTCATAGGTGCATGAGAGCTTGTCTCCCGTGATAGAGCCCGCGCCAATGTTTGGCGAGGTCTCTTTCAAAGCAAAATCTTGAGACTGCGGAGGCTTCTGCATTTTTCTAGTTTGTGGGAACGAAAAGAGAAGCTACTCCTTAAACACCAAACCAGGGTAAACAAACAAATCGAATTCGAATTACACAGATGCTCAGTACAAGTGAAACCTCAAAAGATTTCCAACACCAACAATCAATTCCTTCCTAAAGATGTATAAATTTTCTGTAAAATGGAACAAAGATTATCTCAAAGATAAAAGAGATAACTTTACCAAGAACTTCAAAAGAAAGAAATCATGAAGGACTTGTTGACAACCTGCAGATTCAAAGAGATCAAGAATCAATATATTACTCTTCCATAAATTAACCCTCTTTTGGTTTCTTTGACAAGAAAGTAGAGAGAGAAAGAGAGAGATTCAAATGTCACTTCCCTTTTCCATTTTTGGGATCACAGAGAAAATGAAGAAAAAAAAGAGAAATTCAAATGTCACTTCCCTTTTCCATTTTTGGGATCACAGAGAAAATGAAGAAAAAACATCATTTCGAGTATTTTCAACTTAGAAAGACACAAAGTTTTCCCTTTTTCAACATTTATACAACTTGAGAACAACCAATACATATATTTTATTCAATCAATATATTTTCTGAGCAACCAAACATATTTCACAGTACAAAAACCACATCAGAGAGTACTAAAAGAAGATAAATGACCAAACTTAGCTTTATATTCACAACTCACAGATCCAGTGCAGAAACCCCATAAAGTCCAAGACGACAAGTAACCTCAAATTTCAAAAAAAAAAAACTTGCACATTAACTTCAACTAATCACACTTAAAGAAAAATGGGTTTCAAACAACGACTAAAAAAACCAACTTCAGGAAAATCTAAAAAGCAAGCAAGACCACCTTATAAAAAAAAAAAGCAGAAAAAAGGGAACAAGAAAACCTCACAAGTAATGCCAACTTATTAGACTTACAAAGTAACACACTAACCTGAGGTATCTAAAAGTGCTTTTCTTCAAGGTGCTTCCATGGAAAATCTTTCAACTTTAAGAAAATAAAAAAATGGGAAATTTCAGTTTTTTGCAAGGAAAGAAAAAAAGGCAGCTGAAGAGAGTGAAGAGAGTGAAGAGTGTGGGGCTGAGATCTGTGAGGAAGACTGAATCTTCTTTCTATAAAGAGCAAGAGCATAGACAGAAAGGAGAAGAGATCCTATCTGAATCTCTTTTACTAAGATTATCGAATTAAGTGATCTGAATTTTTAAAATTTCATTTAACGGTTAAAAATTATTATAATTTAAAAAAAATCAAAATAGGTGGATCATTAAATAAAATTTTAAAAGTTCGAATCATTTGATCCGGTGATTATGGTGGAAGGATCTCTTCTCGACAGAAAGAAACCTACTGAGTGCCAACTTTTTCACACTACCTTAACAATTTTTTATGCGTTTTGTTAATTCTTATTGTTTTGTTCACAAGAGAGGTCATGTCACACGTGTGAGAGGATCGTGGTCGGTTTTGGCACCATTCCTGAAAATAATGCTCCGCTGTTTAAAGAAGACCAACAAGTCGTGTTGAAAACCCAATTGAAAGTGGATGCGTGTTCATTTGTTGGTCTTGGAGTAGTGTTTCTCAAAGATATGAGACACTTGTGTGTCTTTTAATATGTTTCTTGGTTTGCTCATCATATAATTAAATGAGTGTTTGGTCTCACTTTCTGAGAGAATCTTTTTTGCATTTCTTCTATAATTAAGTATTTTGATGATAATTCCAAAATTTTTATGTGATAGCAAGAACATAATGGGTTGAGAGTAACTTTGATGAAAATTGGAAAAATGTATCCTTGAGGGAGGAGAAATCGAATCCAGAACCTTCGAGCTCAGACGTATAAGTAAATAGTATCAATTACTTGAGCCTCCAGCCCTAGATGATACCTATGTTTTTTATTTTTTATACAACAATATTCTAATCTAAAAAAGAAAAAGTTACGTTGGCCACACAATCATTGAGCTACTGACCTATCAACCCTGGAAAAAACACCTATGTTTTTGTAGGTTTATTTTAGCTACATCATTTGTAACTTGATTTCGGTCACATTTTGCCTTCTATAACTCAAAAGTTACTGTTTCCTCAAACTTCACTCCAAAATTAACGCAAGCTCTCAAAATTGATATTACAATACAAAATGAGTCAGTTTTAGGTACGTCCATTGAAACTTGATTTTAATATAACTTTGCTTCTTATAACTCAAAAATCGTCACTTTACTTGTATTATATGATATTTACTCTAAATAATTAAGAGCATGCGTTTATCACACAATAGACCAGCATCGAAGGCGACCATTACCTATGTCAATATGTTAGAAAAAACTAATTTATTAATTGATTTGTGATCACGTGTGCCGTTAGAAAAAGGCTAATAACTTTACTAATTCTCAATTGGAATGTAATTATTAGTTGATTGATGAGGGTACATGTTCTTAAAATGGTTAACGTCACATCATTAAATTTCAATGGTACTACAAGTACTACAATGTGACCTTAAGATGAACTTGTTGATATTTGGTGGAGGAGCAACGACGGGGAGTTTCTGGGTGTAATGGTTTTCAATTTTTGGAAGAAAGTAGGTGTTTCACGTGCAACTATTATTGAAAAGTCAGTCTTGTCTAATCTTATTTTGTCTAAAAAAAAAAAAAACATAGGTAAAATTGTAAATTGCTTGATTTAGCCAAAGTTATTGTGTTCATAGTTGTAACATTTTCTTACATAAAGGACTACATTAAAGTGAGGTTGCTCTAAAATCATTGCATTCACTTCATGTCACATCATCAATGTTTGCATAAGTGTAAATAATATAAATATTATATATCAATTTTCTTAGTTTAAGGTGAGGTGCAAGAAGAAGGTGACGTGAACTAAGACCAACTCTAATGGTGGGCTAAAAGCTAAATTACCCCCCAAAATTTCTCCCCAAACGCACTCCAACCCAAGGGGAAATTTTGAGCTAAATGCTAAATGCTAAACCAATGCCAAATTCCCCCCGAAATTTAGCCCAGAAATCGGGGTGGACTCTACCCAATATTTATCTGAATTTAAATTTTTTTAGATTAAAATGTTCATAAAATTAATTTACGATAGTCTACATATTTATTTTAAAAAAAAAAAATTAATTTAACATAAAAAATAGCCTAAATTCATTCTTTAATAATCCCGGGCTAAAATTTTATGGTAGAATGGTTGGAGTAGAAAAGTTGTATTTGGGCTAAAAGCTAAATTTTTCGGGCTAAAAAATTTGACTTTTAGCCCAACCATTGGAGATGGTCTAAAGGGTATAATAATATACCTATCTCTTCTTATCAATTATTTGAATTTTTTTTTTCTTGAATAAACATTATTAAATTAAATATGTTATCGAAAACTTGCAGCAGCTTGCCAAACAAAGGCTAAGAGACAAAAAAAAAAAAAAAAAAAAAAAAGGAGTGTTACACAATTGTTATGAAGCTATGCGGTTAGAAATTGATCGTTAGATCGAAGTAATGTACTCTATAACATAAGCCTTATCCGCACAAGTAACGGAGAAAATACAAAAGCGTTGGAATATTATTTTCGGACAATAGAGCGAAACCCATTCTTACCACAAGAAACTTGCCAATCCATGGTTATACCATGAAGTTACAAAGGTGGTACCGGTGAACCAACCCCCTAAAAGTGAAATAAGCACAAAGAAAGAGTAATAGACTAGACCAACCTACAAAAATGAAACGGTAACTCCATAACTAGTCATCAATAATATCAAATAAATCATAATATTTAGTTTTACAAAAAAGTTCTGTTTTTCTTTATGCACGCCTCTATTTATTTATGTTTTTTCTTTTTAATTTATTCAATTCAAATATAAAACCAGACATGAGTGTCGAGAAAACAAAATCACGAAAGTCACTTCCCAAGAAGGAACTGTAGAAGGAAAAAATCAAATATGAAATAAATATTGAACCTCAACTCTTAAATGATATATGTATGATATGTCACAAACTAATTTATTTGGCCATACCGATGGCCAAAATTTCGATTTATATGGCATTGACAAGGGGGTTTCACTTTCATGGGGCCAATATCGAAAGCAAAGTATAACCTCCTACATTAATATATGAACAATAGTATTCATGTTTTGAGAAAAAAAATTGCAAAACTTAGGCCCACAATGCTGGCAGTTGAAAAATAATGAGAAAGAAATTGTTTTTATTGTTACGTATATTAGAACCATGAATTAAATTTCATTTTTTAAGATATTAAAAGAATAAGGTTTAAAAGTTAAAATGGTTTGTGTATTTTACTCTATTGATCAATTTGGTCACTGTGTATTTAATTTGGCCAAATTGGTCTCCATGTATTTTAATGGTTTTACACTGAAGTTACATTTCTATTCTCTCATTTGCAAGATACATGTTAATTTTAACGGTCTTTTACCAGATTGGCTAACAAGATAAACACAGAGATCAATTTGGCCAAATTAATCAGGAACCAAATTGACCGATAAGATAACACACAAAGACTATTTTGACATTTAAGCTTAAAAAATAAAACCTTTCTCTCTTTTGGTATCTAACTTAATACTCCAGGTATTACTAAAAGTTTGAATATTTAAAAGTGGGAGGAATTCGTGGGTACGGAGAATCAGACTAAATGGTCGTTTGATCACGTACACAAAAAACTCCTCACTTCTTTGTATTTTGATCTCATCCATTGTGCTGATTGTTCGTAAACGGACAAAAGAATTCCTCCTAAGATGAGTAATACATACGAACATAGAGAGATTTGTATTGGAGAATGATGAATAATTATTACATAAATTAAAATTAAAGAAAAAGGAGGAGATGAAAAATCAAGTGGGAGACTTTGGACATTGGAGTCATATGTCGTAGGGGTGTTAGGTAGAACCATCAAGTTATCCAAAATGGAGAGATGACAAGAAAATAAACCTCATTTATGTGTATGATTCTTGACATCTTTCTGAGATCATCTTCAATCCTTGGGCTAAAAGCCAAATTTTTTAGCCTGGAAAATTTAGCTTTTAGCCTAGAAACAACTTTTCTGCTCCAACTATTTTGGTCTAAAATTTTAATCCGGGATTATTAAAGAATGAATTTAGGCTAATTTTTTTGTTAAATCATTTTTTTAAAAATAAATATGTAGACTATGGTAAATTAATTTTATGAACATTTTAATGTAAAAAAATTTAAATTCCGATAAATATTGAAAAATCATTAAATTTTTGACAAATCAAGCCTTCAACTTTCACCAAACTTTCAACTTTCACTATCCATTCAACTTTCATCAATCATCCTCTATATAAACACAGGTCCAATATTAGTTGATCACACAATCTTTTAACCTTCAATTATCCTCTATATTCACCAATCTTTCAACTTTTAAACAATTTTTGTTTCCTAAAAATCCTCAATATCTCATCAATGGGTGATAGAAGAAGGCGTAGCATGGACAATGCAGATGACACAATACCAAGCAAGGATTGAGATTGAGGATGCAGAATTGTTCAATGCCGAAGTTGAACTTGTCAACTTGTTTATGCAATCTGAGCACCATGGCGAATCTAGCCATCGTGGTTCTGTCACGGGGCGTTCATTTGTGCATCATGATAGAGAAGAGTGTCATAACCAAATGATGAAAGATTATTTCATGGAGCGTTCGAGATTTCCTACTAATGATTTTTTGAGGCGATTTCAGATGAGGAAAGAGCTTTTTGAAAGCATCTTGAACGCAGTTGTCAATCATGACCACTACTTTGCAAGGAAGATAGATGCACCATCTTCGCTAACAGAAACCCATGCCACGCATAAAGCAACATCTTCCTCACAGGTCCAATTACGACCTCTAATATGCTCTCTTACCATGTTGAACAATTTGGAAATGGAAAGAAATGGTAAAATGATAAATTGGAAGAATTGTAGAAGAAAATTGAGTTTTGTGTGGATGTTTGAACAAATAATACATAGATATTTATAGAGTTTTTGGGTGAATTTTGTGTTAAATAATTTTTTTAATTATTTTAGCAGTTGGATTTTAATTTAGGCCGTTAGATCTTTTTTTTTATCGTTATATTTGATTATATTCGATCTTAGCCGTTGAATTTAATGTATTTTAAAATAACATATTTAAAAAGATGAAATTTGAATCTGGACCGTTGGTTGAACCAACGGTCCTTAAATGATGGTCGTCGGATGCGGGAAAGAGCTGTTGGGCTCGGGAGTTGATTGGAAGCAGACCGCGTGGGGCGCATCCGAGTGTGGGTGGGCCAAGATTGGCCCAATTTGCAATGAGTCCACGCGTTGGGGGGGGGGGAGAATTTGGCCTAGTTTGAACGTTTGGCTTTTAACCCAATGTTTTAGCTTGAGTTGAATGGTGTTTGGAGGGAAACTTGGCAAATAGCCCAAGGTTGGAGGAGGTCTGAGTGACACAAACAGTACTCATGACCCATGCGCAAGCAAATCCGCAAGACACGCATGCAAAGTCAAAAAGAAAAGAAAAGAGGGCGGTGATTTTCAAGCTTTTTTTTTAACCTTCTTTAGTATTTTCCTCTATTTTTTACTGTTGGAATAAATAAAATCAAACAAAATGTGTATACCATTGTGGACGACTGAATGTCTAACTATTGGATTAAACAAAATAAAGAAAATTTAAAGAGGTAAGCGGGTGAGCAGAAAGTTTAAAAAAAAAAATGTGAAAAATTAAAAGGGTAAAGTGGGTGAACAAAGGAGTATGCTATCCACACACTCCATTTTACTTCTCACACACCTCTTGATAATTTTTGCCCGTTGATATTCTTCAATTCATTCGATCCGACGGCCAAAAATTAAAAAGATGTATGAGAAGTAAAATGAGATGTGTGGACATCACATCCCGTGAACAAAAAGGGGAAAAGGGTGTAGAAAATTAAAATGGGTAAGCCGGTGAGCAGAAAGTAAAAATGAGTGCAGATTTCAGTCGTGAAACTCAGTACTCTACAAGCGGAAGGGATAAGCTGCGCTTGAATGGATCAATTGGGCTTCTTGACAAAAGAAGGCCATTTGCCTCAAAAATTTGGTTTTCCACACAAGTCTCTCACATGAGTTCAATGCTCGTACTTTCATTGCATCTCAAAGGAAAAGCAACTTTTTTAACCTTCATTTAAGTACTTTTTTATTTAAGTGGCTTTCACAGGTTTCCATTTTTCAGGTGTGCATAGCAAATGATACAACAAAAAATATTTCATTAGTGATGAGAAGTCTTGGAACCAATTCAAGCGCAAGCATTATTTGTTCACAAAGGTACCGTTTGGTACGTGGGACGGGACGGGACGGAACAGAGTGGGACAAGGCGTTCCGTCCCACGTTTGGTGCGCCTAAAACGGGTGGAACGAGCTGTTCCACGGGACGAGTTTTGGGTGAATTTTCGTTCCACCTCACCTCCCTGGAAGTACTCGTTCCACATCCGTGGAACACAAAATTATAACCTCTCCGTCTCCTTCTTCTTCCTCGTTTCCATCCGAGGGCATCTTTGCTCCCGCTCCGTTCCGTTCCGTCCTGTCCCATCCCGTCTCATCCCGTCTGCATACCAAACGATACCAAATAGATCTGAAATGCTTTGAAAACAAATAAGAACTGAATTACGAATACAATACTCTTTAACCGAGTATCAAGGATCTCTACACCTCGTAGGGGTGTACCGTATATACCCCAGGTACGGCAATGGTTTGGAAGAGGTTAAGGGATTGAACAGAAAAAATCAAACAGCTTTACCACAATTCTCTTAATGAATGTGTAGTTACAGAAGCTACACTCTCCTCCTTTCCAATCCGGATACCATTCGAGAGGCAATAACCAATCGTTTAGAACTCTTCAACGTTATAACATAAATATATTCCCTTTCTTATTTCAACGTAACAATTTCACTGTGTAAACAAAAAAAAAAAAAAAAAAAATTGAACTGCGAATGCACCTCAATACTGTAAGCGAGAGAGAGAGAGAGAGAGAGAGAGAGAGAGATCTAATTGTTTGGTCAAAACTTTTTCACTTGAACGGGTGCCCCTTGCTTTGTTCCAGATTCAAGCATTGCCTCTAGAACAGCAACATCTCTGGCACCTTCCAAAAAGGACATGCGAGGCTCAGCTTCATAGATAGTCCCCTTCTGCAACAATGCAAATACCATCAGAAGATGGGGTTGAACAGAAAACACACACACACACACCAGAGTAGTAAAACGGAAACAACTAAACACGTAAATGCAAAGGTCACTTGGAACATGCTACAAGTTAAAACTAAATAGCACGACGATTGGCATCTGAATTTACCTTTAGAGTGACCTGTGATATGTCATCAAAAAAAGCTTTGAATTCTTCATCCACACCGCTAAATTGGTAGAAGGAGCTTTTGCTTTGTCCATCAGAACCATAAAATAAAACCTATAATAGTACGATGAGCAATCAAGAGCTGGTCAATTTATTACAAGTTAATTTTGATGAAATTCGAGTCTTGATGGAAAAAAGGAAAGAATCCGATTCTGACATCCAACGTCACACAATTAAGTACACTGCAGGATGAATTTCAACATACCACGTAGCCATGCCGTCCATCTTGGTTCCCACGCTCAATTTGCAGCGTCCCCTTCAAGCCGGAAAATCGCCAAACTATCTGATGGTATAAAGCACCATGAGAAAAAAAAGTTTATGCAGATGAAAAACGATAAAGTGAAATTAAGTTTTGCCACATGCCTTTGGCGACCTTGAGGAGACCACCATCACAAAAACACCTGAACATCCATTCTCCAATTGACTAAAGAAACAAAATCCAGTGGTCACATGTGGAATTGTTGCTGCGAGAATATATGGAGGAAAAAAAAAAAACAGATTCTGTAAATTAACCATATCCAATAATAACTTACAAGAGAGAGGAAATGCTATCTGGTGCCGGCAAGGTCTTGTCAACATGAGAGGTTGTAGCTGACACAGATACTAACTCACATCCAGCAAGCTGTTGAAGGGAACAGGACAGATTGAGAAACTTGTCGTAAGATGAATTTACTCGACCATGCTTTATGCATTTATAAATGATAACCTGAAGTTTGAACTAATCAGGCCAACTCTAAAACCAATTGCCTACAGGCCCAGTGAACCACATAACTGTTTCACAATATATACGCATCTACCGAGAAATCCCCAATTCCATGACAGTCCCATGAAGTAGTCACTTACGGTCACCAGATTCTAGATTCATTATTTGGTCTTTCTTCAGCATAAGTACATCTAGAACGTCAAATTCAGCAGATAAAACTTCAACATGCATGCTCGGATAAGCAGCAGAGAGTACATTAAGAGAAACAGAACGTGTTCACAGAAACCAAAACGGTACTTTACTGTCACTAAATACTTGAAAAATGTGACATTACCATCCTCAGTCCTGCGATGAAATGTACTCCCATATCCAGAATGAAACCTCCCTGCCATAAAGGAGATAATCTTGTTGAGAAAGAAAACCAAAGTAGTACTGGAATCATGAAAGGAATCTCAGGAAATCTTGCTTGTGGTAATTTCTAATGAATGAGGAAGAAGTTGAAAGAAATCACTTGCAGTAAAATCACGCCTCCAGGAGCTTGAGAAGTAAGGGTTTGAACTGTTCATTGATCCTTCAACAATAACTTGGATGCTCATCACATCTCCAACTTCAGTCATTAGTTTCCTTCCCTGTGAAGCGACAATGAGGATATTTCAAGTCGAAAAAGTAAAAATAATTCAGCTGCAGTGGAAACAGAGTACCTCAACAAAAGTAGGTTCAAATCTATAATTTTCTGCAACAGCCCAAATTGGTTTGTCAGGGGCATTATCAACAATTGACTTATAACTTGACAGCGCAGTTTCCAATTCCCTTGTAGCTGCATTATCAGATCAGTAATTTAGAAATTTGAACTTTTGGATTGAACAATCATATATCCTCTCATATTTTGTCTACCATTATATCTTATCCTGATATAGAAGCACTGGTGTGGTGTGAATTAGAGGTGATGGTCAAATAAGAAAGATAATGGAGGAAAACTGAATAGGAAGCACAGAAGCTTGAGGGAAAAAGAAATTCTTAAATTTGTTTTGGACACACAATCTGACGATCATTTTGTTTCTTATGTTCTTGCGTATAGCACACACCTTATGTGCTCGAAAGCTAGTTAATATCATGAAAAGTTTTGTGTGCAAGAGAAACCATAACTTGCATGCTACCTCAAGATGCTTACAAATTAACTTCAACCTTGGTGCAGTTGTATCATATGTGAAGATCCGGTAGACAATAAGACGATTAAATGAAAAAACAATGAAAGAAATAGCCAGAATCTTCAATTCTATATGTCATACAAATATACAAAATATAAAGGCAACAAATAACACAATAAATTCAACCGAAACTGCATCCTACTTACAAGCTGCCGCAGGTTTCTCTTCGAGTCCACCAAGTCAGCCAAACAATAGTGAGCAGATACAGCACGCAGAAAAATAGAAAAATTTAGTCCATACCATTGCATCATAATATTTAGACATTCAATAAAATAGAAAAAAATGCACCTCCCCGGCAGTTGATGGCGGGTGAAGATGGCCTCTCAAATCCTCACACAACTTAACAATTACGTCGAAAATTAAAACTAACCTTGAAGCACATGCTTCCCTCCCTTGAGCATCCTCAGTGAGAAATCAACCTGCAACATCAGTTATTAAAATTAACAAACTTGTAGTCAATCCAACAGTCCAACTACACGAAGCATTCCTATAATACTAGTCATCCAATAAAGATCCTCACACATTCAAATTACCAACAAATTAGAATTTAAACCCGAAAGCTTTAAATTTTATATAAAAAAGAACCCCACAATTTATTCTTTTTTACAGAAGCTTGAGTTTTACCTGAGCTTGGCCAGCTAAAACAACTGCCACACCAAGAATCGAACTATCTGCAATAATTTCTTCAAGGCCCTTATCACCCCATTTGCATTCTACTCCTGGAAAATGCTTCCGAGCAATCTCAACCGCCGATCTAGCAGATTCCTACAACAAACAAAACCCACCAAAAAATTTGGAAAAAGATCAAAACTTTTATAGTTTGTAAATAAAACGATTAAAGCTTTTGGAAAATTGTACCTCCGTGCGGCTCCAAATGGCTTTGAGAACGAGGAGGTTGGAGATCTCAGAGAGCCTTGGAATGTATTGGGTCTTGACGAAGGTTCCAGCTCCAAGAATGGCAATCTGGGGTCCCATTTTTCAGAACCAAAATACAGTAAGTTGTCTGCTTTTCTTGCAAATATAGCAAATGGGATTTTGTTCCTGCAAGTTTGGATTGGAATGGATCTTTACTTGATTTCCCAATTTCAACAGTTAAATTTGGGTTGGGAATTCAGTGACGATGGTGACTGAGAGTGAGAGCGGTGAATAGTTTTTAATTAAGATAATTAGCATAACAGAATTGTTATTACCATCCCAAAAATCTCATTTTATGTTTTAAACTTTTTATTATATGAAAAAAATATATATTTATAAAGAATGTAAAATAAAAATTTTAAAATACCAATAACACCTCTCTTACCATAAATACCATATAATTAATTAGAGAATAATTATCATAATTTTAAAATTCTTATTTTGCACTTGCATAACAGTTTTTTTATAATCAAAGGGTTGTACAATTCACATTTTGCCATGCAACGAAATTTCCTTTTTGGCATTATTACACCCCATTCTTGGAAAAAAGTATGTCAAGTCATTGGATGAGAATAACTTACACATAATAAGTATACATGTTCTTATTTTATTGTTATAAGACGTTACGTGATAGTGTACTCGTGTCATATAAGTCATTTTTTTACCCAGTAAGATGATATCGTGTCATGAGTTGCTTCTTAAGTAGATTTCAATGAAAAAACGTAACAGGTATTATATCAACCGTAAATAACAAGTATCAATAATATCAACTATGAGAAATTCGAATTTAAATAAAAAGTAAAGTTGTTGGAACACACTGTTTTAATTACTAACTTAATTAAACACAAGTTTGGAAAGAGATCCTCTCCGGATCTCTTCCACCAAGGTCACTAGATTAAATGATTCAGGCCTTTGAAATTTTCATTTAACGACCCACCTATTTTGATCCTTTAAAAGCTATAACAATTTTGAACCGTTGGATGAAATTTCAAAAGTCCGATTCATTTGATCCAGTGACCTTGGTAGAAAAAATCCGGAGAGGATTTCTTTCCCACAATTTTGCCCAACACAACAACTATAAATGTCATTAATAATTAATGTCTTATCAATAGTAAGTAGCCGAACAAGTCATTTGATTATAAGATTTTATCAAATATAAATGTCATTAATAATTAATGTCTTATCAATATTAAGTAGCTGAACTTGTCATTTGATTATAAGATTTTATCAAATATAAATGTTATTAATAATTAATATCTTATCAATATTAAATAGTCTGACATGTCATGTAATTATATAATAGTAGAGCATCTTTAAAAGAGGTATTAAAATGTCCAAATCAGCAACAATAGTAACAAAAGACAACATCAATAATTTCCAACCTAGAAGTCAAATATGATGTGACATGACATAGAATGGCATCTCTCCTCCTTTTGCCAAATTTGACATCAGCTTCAAATGCTTTTTAATTAATTATTAAATATTTTTTTATTGTTTTCTCCCCTCCATTTTCTCTTTCCTCTGTGTTTTCCATCTCTGTGCACTACCTTATCCATCTCAGTCCCTCTTTTAGTTGCCCACCTAGTCACCTAGCATGTCCAACCCCAATTAGAACAAAGAGCTGGAATCTGGGACTAGTCGTCATATGAATTTCTATTATCAATTATTTATATATATAAAAATATAAAATATATAATAACAATTATGAAAAGAAAATAGTGAAATAAAATAATAGTTTAATTTGACATATCGGGTGAAGAGCAAAACTTTAAAAAATGTCAAAATGCCACATAGGCTGTCAAATTCAAATTTTATGTTTAAAATTTGACATCTTCTTTATAGATGGTCTTATCAGCTATATTCTTGTGAATATACATTTGTCCGCTACTGTCCAAATTTTCACTAACTATTTATATACTGGCTGAAAGTGTTCATTACATATTAGCTTCCTAAACTTTTGGGTTTGTGTGTCATTACATACTATCAAGATGACTAGAGAAACTTGAATATCGGGAATATCTTCCCTCTTCCATGATTGGTTACGTAAGAAGAGAGAGAGATAGCGGTATAAACGGGTACAAATTCTCCCAAGCTAGGAAGATCTATATGCACATCCATGAATCATCATAATTCAGCATCAAAGATGCCCTTTCAATTATTAGCTTTTAATTACATATAAACTGAAACAATCAGTAACATCATGATTCTCAGACACAGTTTGCAGTTAGAAATGCACTAGAAGATGTTGAAATATAAAACAAGTTCCTAGCAGAACAGCCGAAAGACGAATGTGGGACTATGCAAGTCGATGAAGTTATCTTCAGCAGCTTCCAATGACTGCAGAAATATGGCGTCTCTTGGTTCCTCACTCACTCCGCTTTGTGTAGCGTACTCCAATGCCATCTCATAGTCCACCTGCGAAAATTTGCACACATGATTAGGCCATGCGATTCAGTATTGGCATATCTACTTGGCTACATAAACGTCTACATCCACCTCCGTCCCAGTTCTTAAGTTTGTTGATTCTCACGTTGTTTTGATCTGTCGAACCAGATGTTTTCATAATAACTTTTTAGTCAAAATGGTATTTGAGATTGACATAACTCTTCACTTTGGTTCTTAAGATTTGAAATCTATGAAAGTGGTTCATGAGTTTGTCCATTATCATGAAATATTATGTTAAATAAGGACCACAAAAATACGTTCAATTTAAAAATCATGGGCCAAAGAGAATTGACAAAAATTGAGGATCGTTTGGTCATTTTCTATCCTTAATTAATGACTTTTTACAAAATGATCAAAATGGTTGATGGCGGACAAACTTAAGAACTATTTCTATCGATTCTAAATCTCAAAAATCAAAGTGAGGAGTTACCAATCTTTGAGACCATTTTGGCTAAAGATCCATTTTCTATCTAGAAACGATTAGCAAAGGAAGCTCGTGCAAGGTATGACACTTCATATGTAGCGTTTTCCAATTCATGAAGTTCATTTTCTGCTGGAAGATGCAAATTCATTAAGGACTCAAAACCATCGTCGTGATTTTTTTTATCATCAAGGACTCACAACCATTAAAGTGGTGAGTAGCTCATCAGTTTGTGTTAGTGATTGTATGAAAAAGAATAATTATTTCTTCAAGTTTTGTATGTTAACCAGGCCTCCAAAAGTTTGTGTTAAATTATTGCTCGTTAATCGGATTTCATGTTCGTCGATTTTTCCCTTGATTTCTCATTTGGATAATTAAGCTTGCAATTATTATGGAAATTTCTTGATTGATTTCTGCAAATTTATAAAGGAAAGACTTCACACATAAACTTAACAAACAAAAAAGTGTGCCTTTTACCTTAAGTTTTGTGTTTTAACAAAAAAGTTTGTGTGAAATTATGAGTCATGCTACCATAACCAATGCCTATAATAGAATAACAAGTAGATAATATCTAATACGCGAAGTAGCACAACGGTAGCACAATAATACGAATACAATGTAAAAGTTAATTCATCATCATCATCACCATCACCACCACCATCATCACCTACCACATCCCAGACGAGCAATTTTTTCATGATCCAGTTGATCACCGCGTAAGGCTTTAACGTGAGATGTAGCAAACCTTGGGACCTCACTACCGTTACGACCCACACCGAACAACATAATTTCTGACGGATTTTGGTGCTATGGGTGTTGCCCTAGCTATAGTTGGCGTCCCATGCCTCTTGCCATCTCTGCACGTGACTCTACTCCCATGTCTCCTGCCAATTCTACACATGTTCCTCCACCATGGACATGTCGGTTTTTCTTGCTTTTTTAGTCTAGGTTGTTTTGTTATTTTATCTACTTGCTTCGTCAAGATGACTGTGCCACTACGGTGTTTTGTAGTCTCGCTCACTGCACTGGCTTTTGTGAGGGTTTTGATGCTTGGCATATCACGTCTCGTCTACGTAGCATATCTGTTTCAAGACTCCTCGTTTAAGTGGTACGATTTGTGGAGTAATCGTATAAAGGTTTTAAATTATTTGCGTTCTTGTGCTAATTTCTTCCAAATCAAGAAATTGATCACTGGAGCATAGATACCCATCTAGCACCCTTGTAATTGGTTTTTTGTGGTAATGAAACTCTATGGTTTCTGTCAAAACAAAACAAAAAATATTCCTTGACTCAAAGAAGAGTAGCATCACAACCACCAACATCCAACACACTGAAACAAACACCACAAAATTATTAAGGTTTTCTTGAATCCCAATTTTTGGCAAGTTTAAATTCATGTCCAATTCCCCATACGAGAGAGAGAGAGAGAGAGAGAGAGAGATTTACCTTCTTCTTGTCCGAGAACGGTAGTCATTGGGGTCGTCGGAGCGCTTCACCATATTCGAGATACCTTATGGCTTAAGCTAGGGTTTCGAAATTATGTATCAATCCCGACCAAGATGATCGAATTAAAAACCAGGTAGGATTTTATCTATTTAGGATTTGATGGCGGTCGGTCTAGTTTTATTTGGATCAGGCCCATCATTTTATTCGATCTAGTTGCATTTAGGCTCATCATTTGGACTTGGCCCTTGACCGACCCTGTAATATTTTTATTTTTATTCTTTTGGACTCCTTTTCTGAAGCCCAACTCTTTCAATTTTCTATAAAACAAAATGACACTTATCTCCATATATACAATTATTGTAAAACACTCACTAGAGTGTTCAACAAGTTAATCTTTCTCACGAGTTTTTATCGATAATAGTCAAAATTTAACACCAAATTTCATAAATGTCACATTTTATAAAATCTTTCAAAAAATAGAAGATTCATTTAAATAGACTTAAATACCCTCAACATTAAAACCAAATAAACATAAACTAAATTCAATGAATTAAACCCTCAAAATTAAAAAC
The DNA here is from genome assembly GCF_963583255.1 of Pyrus communis. NCBI lineage: Eukaryota > Viridiplantae > Streptophyta > Magnoliopsida > Rosales > Rosaceae > Pyrus > Pyrus communis. The sequence continues at coordinate 26,041,083 of NC_084810.1, read as the reverse complement.
CAAATAAACATAAACCAAAGAATTTTAATTCAGTCTGCATGATTCTTTAGGCTATTTGGCAGGAGAGAAATTCTAGAGTGTAGAAAGGTAGGATCGGTCACTCACTTGATGTTGTTCAGCGGGCTACTGCATGGTTACAAGAATTTATGGCAGCTGTCTCTCACTCGTCGTCGTCGCGACAACTGTTGCAGCATCGGTAGAAGACTCCTAGAGATGGTTGGCTTAAGGTGAATGTGGATGGAGCTACAAGGTTAGAGAATATTCAGGGAGGAGTGGGTGTAATTATTAGGGATTTGGCAAGGTGCTTTAATTTGTTGCTGTTGGTGCATGGAGCAAGGTAGGAATTAGGTCTGTTACCCAGATTGAAATGTTGGCGGCACTTGAAGGTACTAGTCTTGCAAGGAGAATGGGTTTCGCTTGTGTTGAATTAGAGAGTGATTCATCTCAGACAATCAACTTACTCAACTAGTTCTCTGTGGAACTCACGGCATTGGGTTTGACTGTAGAAGATGTTTTACTGGTTGCAGCGTCCTTACTTTCAAAATCCTTCTCTGGAGGGCCTCGCACTTTGAACAACAATGCCAATGAGATCTATTCAAGTGTTGAGTTTTGGATTTTAAGGGTATTTAGGTTTATTTACGTGAATTTTCTACTATATTTGAAAGTTATAAAAAAAAAAAAAGACATTTATGAAATTAGGTGTTAAATTTTGGCTCCCTTTCTCACAATGCTTGGCTCTTGCTGCTAATCCAGCTTCCATTCCAAATTCCCAATTCAAACCTTTGCCCCAAAAAAAAAACCCTAATTTTGGAAAAAGAAGAAAATCCCGAAATTTGGAGAGAGGAGGAAGAAGAAGAAGCAGCAGCAGCAGCAGAGAAAGCTAGGGTTTTATTAGGTACAGTGTGATGAGAATGGACGGTGTTGATTGAGGATTGGATTTGACATTTGTTGGACATGTGTACCGGACCAGCACTTTTATAGACCTTTTTTTCTTTCCAGCCAAATGATAGAGGGAGGACAAACCGTTTTGTTTTCCCGGTGATATGTTGTAACTCGTTCATGTGTGTGTAACATAAAACCCTATACCTTACAAGCATTTGGAAGTGCTTTGTGGAGATGTACTTCTTCTAAAAGCACTTTTAATTTTTTATGAGCATGGGTTTTTTTTATAGAATTTCCAGTGGACCTGCATATTATCTTGGAACATTTCGGTGTAACAAGAAAATAAAATATCTTAAGAGATCGCAACGATGAAATCAGGGATTGTCTGAAGAATAAAAAAATTATAATGAAGAAACAATTCAGTATAATAAATCATTAAACATAATCAAGAAGTACAATTAATGATATTTCATTAGTTCTCAGTGGAACCTTACATCAAAATCTACGACATTGAGGCCTCGCCAGAGTCATAACATGAAGCACAAACCATTTTAGAATGCTAGTAAGAGACATCATCTTGAATACAATCCATGAGTCGCTGAAGCCTCGCATACGTTCAATAGAGTAATTCGATGAGCCCCATGACTCGCCTTATTTTACCTTGAAAAAGAATTTCACTCAGGTTAGTTATGCGGTAATTATTTGTAATGAGAGGTTTTAGTTTTAATTATTGTCAAAGACAAATATGAACCACATTATTGCTAGCTCGTTGTGAGGTTTAACCTACTCTTACACCATCTTAGTGTAGATAATATCGTTTGTTTAATAAAAAAAAAAAAAGATACAGAGAAAAAAATAAGAGGGTAGGGAAAACTTAATAAGTGCTAAATAACATTATGTTGATTTAATTTCTTTTATTGACAAAGTAAATTCTCTTTGTTGTGATTAATATGGGTAATGCTATGAATACTAAATTTGAAAACTAAATGATGTGTCATCAATAAAAACGAACACGTTTATCAATGCTTAAGTAATAAATCAATTATCAACTTCCATGTAATTTAATTTCTAAAATTTTATCTATAAATTTAGTATTCCTAATATTACCTATTAATATTTTCAAAATATCTTCATGAATTATTATAAATTTATAAACCATAAAAAAAAATAAAAAATAAAAAATAAAAAAAACACTGGCCTTTAGGTATAAAATTAAGGACACAAAAGCAGAATTGTCTCATTGTCCAACATATCACACAAATAGACTTTATTTGATTCCTTTTCTATAAGGGCACCAATTAATTGTGGTCATTCTTAAACGAATGGTACAAATATGGACAACACACCCGAGCATCATATTTGTGTCTTTATTTAACACATAAAAAGCCACAATTGTTTGTTATATATTATTTGTCTTCGATTATTGGCCCTGTCACACTCTCTCTCATACGAAATTGTGCACACGTGCTCATTTGGTGGTTGTTAGATTGTCAAAAGTGAGACATAGAAATGGAATGAGCATCTTTCTCGGATTCTCTCTAATTACATATGTTTATCGTATATTGTGTGATCAGAAATTATTATAAATTTTTTATTTAAAATTGAATATAAACAGTATTTAATGAAAATTGATTACATAATATACAATAAAAGAATATGATTGAAGAATCTTCAGAATTTTCACAAAAAAATTCAAAGAGGATCCTTAAAAATAGATTGTATTTGTGGCATTGAGATCCTCTCCGGATCTTTCACGGTTGCCTCAGCCCTTTTTAGTTTCTTCCGTCCAGTTTCGTCTCCACTTTTTCTCTCTCTGCTCATAGCACCACCGCCATGGGCATCAGTTATGATTCATGAAGGCTCATAAATTGTCCTTTTTTTGGTTTCAGCGATATGAGATCCACAGAGGAGAGATTTCCCTTGATTTATTTCTGATGCTACATTGTTTTCCGTGATTCATTTATGGCCGTTTGATTTCCGTGAACGACCAGGATTTAAGCGTTTGTCGGATCTCCAGATAGAGATCGGGAGAGGATCTTCAGTCCGTATTTGTGCTTCACTTTTTTATCACAAAACAATATATTGGGTCCTATGAACAATGAACACGCCAGCAAAGGACACAATTAACATTTTAGTTGCTGCAGTACTGTCGCTAGATATAAAAAACATATTGGTGTTAATATATAAGAATTTGCTTCATAGGGCACAATTTCAAGTTTGTGCTCAGTGTCCAAATTTTTAGTAGCGAATAATAATATTTTTGAAGTGTTAATAACACAATTTCTTTATCGATAACATAAACATACAAAATTAGGTTTTAGTGTCCAAGACTCCCATATGGCACCACTCTGACAATTCTATTGCATATTTACCCTTACACTATATAACAAGACAATTTCAAAATGTTGGTCCCTAGTCCCGGGCCATATGGATATCGATTGCTATAATCTCAAGTAGTAGACTATACGAGGAAATAAAAAAAAAAAAATGTATTGTGTGGGTGTGCATGTATGTCCATATCATCTTCTTACGTACGATCGTGGACCCCTGGTTTGTAACTTGTAGAGATTAAAATTGTCTAGGAGGAATCTCCGTCCCTATGGCTCTACAGTTTCCACCGCCAGTACTCCACTCGTCTCCTCCTCCAATCTTCACGTGCATTGCCTTTGTTTTCGTGACTTTGTATTGAAGCGACTCATCGAAAGCAACTGATCAGCTGCCTAAAACTTATTACCAATAAACAAAAAAAACACAAGGAAAATAAGATCCAAGAAAAGGCCAAGCTAGAACAAGGGCCACCTGTGGCATTTGCAGTTCTTATATAATGTGCTTGCTTTTGTTCTTTTATATGCGATAGTGATCGAGGATGTTTTTAGTTTGAATTTCCCTTCTGAAAGGAAACGATTTCTTTCACATCATTTTTTTTTTTGGTGCTCCTTCACACATCACCGGTCTGTTATTTTCAAAATAAATAAAATGATTTGAAAGAGATTAGTTGAAAGGAGTGCATATGCCCCTTTTTTCATTACAAATTTACAATACAATGAGATGAATTTATGATTGAGTACCGTTACTAACCAAAGTTGTTCTCACTAAATATTATCCATCAAATGACGATTGTGGTGCAGATCGGTCTTCCCGTAATTGGTATATGATAGATGCAGCTTAACTTGATCGAGAGCCTCACACGTTTCTTCAACATATATATAGCTGCCAACTACAGCATTAAGGTGGACTAGATTGTGGTAGCAGATTTTTTTTTCGGACTCCAAGATGATTGACAACAACGTTCAAATTCGTCACACAAGGTGATTGAAAATTCGTCACACATGATGAGTTGGGTTGCGAGTATTAATTAATTACTTTCGTATTACCAATTGATTTTACATTTAAACCTCAACTTTCAGCATTTATTTGACTTTTAGTGAATTTGTTTCTATTGGCAAAGTGTTCGATTACATTTCTCCAAGTGCTAGGGTTTTACCTCATAAATGGGTGTACATTCTTTGAGTTAATTATTGTGTACTGCTGTAGTGCAAGTTGAAATCTATATTATATATGGGTTTAACGAAGAAAGGATATTATTGCCATTTTGCAGTCTTATTGATATGTGAATACAATTTATGTGGAAACAATTAATTTTCACGTATTGGTATCATGGATAAATGAATATCAAGACCCTGATGTGTCAATTGAGTTTTGAATATTCTTTACTTAATTACAAAATAGCAGCATCAATATATATATGGACCACACTTCAACTTACTAATTTAAAAAATAAATATCAATGTGTAGATGTAGATTCTAGCACTTTTATTTTTATTTTTATATCAGCTCGAAAATGTAAAATGTAAGGGAAATTCAAATGTTATAATTTTAGTACAATAACGTAAAAGCTCTCCCTGCTTACACCAAGCAAAAAAAATCAGTGCAAAAGTGAAGTGGTTTTGTCGTTTGGGAACAGAAAGGTGGGATGAATGGGAAACTAGAACGGGTTGGATGGGAATGAGGACTAGTGGTCCCCACATAATATTATAATTATTTTTTTCTTCAGATAACAATCAAACGTCACCGTTTTACCTGGTTTTGGCCTAGATTAAAAATTAAAAAACAAAAGCCCAGCGTGCAGGGAACAGCGCAACATCATGAACGAACAGAAACAACCATCGTGTTTTCCAGTTTCCAACTGAACCAGAGGGGCTTAGGATTCGCTCCTGGGCGCCATTGTTTATAAACACAATTGTTGTATACTTAACCCAATAAGAGAAGAAAAATGTTAAGGGGATTCTTTTAAAAGTGAGATTCTCCATAAACTCTCAACCACTTCATTGTCTTTTGTAAAATGTTATAATTTTAACACGAAATTAACATTAAACTATAAGATAACAAAGATCTATAAAGAATTCCACTTTTAAAAGAGACCAATAGCATTTCTTGTAAGAGAACGAAAGTTTAGTTAATTTGTCCCTCGTGACGCAAACCAATTTGCTCACCGAATTGCAAGATATAGCTTACAGGTCTACCTTTTCCTACCGGGAGAGCTCGAGTACTCCATGACTTATGAATTGTATATTTGATGACAATAAATTAGAATGATTGTGATCGAAGGCATCTGCGATCTAAATATATCTCAATTCTATTCCATTTTACGTAATTGAGGTGAACATCTACATCAATTAAAAAATTCATATGTCAGCCAAGGTGGATATTTATAATTTTACATCAATGATTTTTTATTAATAAAATTGTTAACAAAAATAATAATGAAACCTACGTGCTCATGTTTTCAACCTCACCGCTGCGCCCCCTCCCTCTACGCTCTCCAATTTCACCTTCCTTCATCGACGATTGATAGTGCTCAACCCCCTTCATCACTGCCAACTGGGCAAATTACAACCTGATCGTGCTCCAGCGATTGATAGTGATTGTTTTGCTTTGCCAACAACTTCAAGTTTGCAATTTCAATGGTTTGTGCCTTCTAGCCAAACTTTGGATTTCATAGGGTTTTATCCCAGCAACATTGAGCAAAAATATGAAAAGGATTGCTTACGATGTTTTCCCTTCTCTTCTACTGCTAGGGATTTGCCGAGTGGAAGAAGATTTGGAAGACAACCTCTTTTCTTAATTCTTCATGAACTTTTGGTTAGCGCCAAAATCTCTTTCTATTCCTTTAGGAATGAAAAATTCCATGTTATGTCCCGATGTTGTCGAAGCTTTTGGCTTGAATTTTCATTGGAATTATCATCTGTTTGCCTCAGATCAGGTGGAGGGGTGAATCGTACAAAACAGGGAACTTAACAGATAAGGTTTAAGCATAAAAATAAAATAAAAATAAAAAAACATTTATTAAAATAAACAGAAATTCCACCTAGGTTGACACCTCAACTTCCACATCACGTGGTATTCTGGTGATATATTAATAGGGTAAGAATAACATTAGAGAGATGATACAATAATAGTATATAGTAATGCTAGAGAAACTAAATTTTTAAACAAAATTTTTGAACTAAATGACATGAACCACGAGCTGGTGACTTAGTGATAAATGGCAGATTGCGAGACTTCCTTCAAATTAAAAACTGGAGGTCTTGGGTTCAAAACCCGCTTCTGGTGTGGAAGCCAGACTTGTCTCCAGAGGGAGGCTGAAATATCTCTGTGAGTCTTTCAGGCCCTTGAAAGGGGTGAATATCCATGGCTTTCCACCAATTGTCCCCCTTTTGAAAAAAAAAAAAAACTAAAGGACATGGTAGTTGATGATTGAATTATTACTTAAGCGTTGATAAACGTGCTTATTTCTTATTGATGACACATCATTTAGTTTGCAAATTTTGACCACAAATTTAACCTTCCTAATATTACTAATAGTACAAATAGATGACAAGTGTAGCACTACTCTTTTTGTAATTAAATATGCTTCTCCCAATTCTCTATATAACGATAACTTCATGTAGCCCAAGTCGCCAAACAAACATACACACTCTTATCTTCGTTATCCTCTCCCTCTCCCTTTCTCTCTCTCTCTTTGTGCGCAAATAAGCAGATGTTGAAGCCCCAAGTTCACCAATCAAAATCCAGCCAAACTCTCTTCCTTCAAAAGCCATTTTTTCATGGCAGAGCCAGAAGTGCTTCATTTCCTGTCTGGTCAAGGCCTTCCTTCATGCCGGAAATTAAATACAGAAACATAAAAGCCACAAGTAGTAGTAGTAGTGATAATAGTAATACTCCTACTACCACGACTAAAACTACTACTACTACTACTACTACTAGAATTACTACTACTCCGATTCCAGACCCTACTACTCCAACTCCTCCTCCTGCCACCACCACTACCATTGTGACTACCGAAGTTGTCACCAAGAAGTTCAATAGTGTTAAGGCCACTCTAACCGTGACGCTTACAGTTGGAGGCTTTCTGTCACACCTTGGTCTAGCCCGAGGACTTGATGATATAACAGATTTGCTGGGTCAATCACTCTTATTGGAGCTTGTTAGCGCTGAGCTTGATCCCAGTAAGTATGTATATAGCGTTCGGCACAGCATGCATATGCATCAAACCATATCTTAACTACTATCATGCGAACATTAAAGGACAAACGACCTTTCTAAGGATTTCTGATCGAGTAACCTAAAATGGTCAGCCAAAAGACCCTATGCCAGAAAAAAACCCTACGCCCTAACCTACCCCTTCAGTCACCCCACTCCACTGCCGGCAAAAATTTTAACCAAATGATGTGGATGATGATGATTGGATTATGTATTGCTTAAGTGTTGGTTAAAACGCTTATTTCTTATTGGTGACACATTATTTGGCTTGCAAATTTGATTTAAAATTTTGGTTTTTGTAGCATTATCTCTCTCTCTCTCTCTCTCTCTCCCTCTCTTTTGATAGAGGGGTTTTGTGGTTTCTTGAACTAGCTTTTCGAAGGGGGTGGAAGTTGATGGGAGGAGTCTTCGATAGGGTTTCTCATTCCCTCTATATATCTTTATGTGTATGTACCATTTTTTTTTTTTTGCTGTAAATTTATGCAAGCAAAATCAAACCCAAACAGTGGGTACGAGAGAGATAGAACAATAGAGAGAGTTAGAGGGTCGCCCGCTGTGGGGTTGGTCAGGGGGGTGAGCTCATTAATTGATATGTATATATCACTTGCCATATTAGATGATAAAGTAGTACAAAAATATAGTTTCTTTAGCATTTTTCTTTATTAAAATACAAAGTATATAATCAATTTCTCCCTTCTATCTGAATCTGATCAAAAGTAAACTTTAGCTATTAAATTAATTGAGATTTTTCATCTCAAAAAGATTTAGAAATTCGATATACTTAGTGGTTAAAAATAGATGCAGGTTGTAATTAACGTTTGGTACTGTTTTTTTTTTAAAAGAAGATTTATTAATTTGTTAAGCTTTGTGATGAAGAAACTGGAGAGGAGAAGGAGAAGGTTGCGGGGTATGCACACAGGAGTCGCCGGCAGGAAGGAGAGATAATATACGAGACAGATTTCAAAGTTCCAGTAGATTTTGGGGAGATAGGTGCTATCTTGGTAGAGAATGAGCACCACAAGGAGATGTTTCTCAAGGAAATTGTCGTCGATGGCCTCCCATGTGGCTCTATTCATCATAGCTGTAACTCTTGGATTCACTCCAAGTATGACAATCCTGCAAAGAGGGTCTTCTTCACAAACAAGGTCAGCCTTTTTCCAATCACATATATTATATCTGTGGCTAAAATATATATTATATCTGTAGTTAAAGTGACATGGCATGCTGACATGGCATGCCAACAGTCAACAAATTGTGAAATTTATTATGACTGGAACATAGGTGGTACACCACGTGTTTTATGTAAGTGGTAGAAATTTTTATTTTTTAAGTTATTAACTTTTTAACAGACATATCTCACAATTTATATAGTGACATGTGATATACTATCCTGTGTGCCAGTCACACTAAAAATCTTTCCAACAAATCTGCAACAAAATTGATTTGGATTATAATAGCACAAAAAGTGCTTTGTGAAAAAACCAAGTGCTTCTCCCTAAAGGAACCAGATCCCCTCCGGATCCATATATACTAAGCATGTTGAGAAGGCGATCCGGGCCGTTGAAATTTGATCCAATGACTACAATTATTATAACTTTTAGAAGGCCCCCTGTTTGTAGCCGTTGGATCAAATTTCAACTGTCCGATCGCTTGCTTAGCAGGCTCAATTTTATTGGATTTGGAGGGGATCCGGTTCCCTCCCTAAAACAATTTAATTTTTAATAAAACTTTTGTTGTGCTTCTAATAAAAACCCTACAACTTAATTAGTTGGTTTAATCTGTTTGCAATTTTTCTCCGTGGAGAATGAAATAATAGACTTAAATAAGGATTACTTGTTATTGGTTATTACTCATTAAAACCCAACCTGCATTTTTTTAACCGTTTGATCTTGACCTTCGTTTCGACTGGTGCATGATTTTGTGCATGTGTGGAACAGTCATACTTGCCATCTCAAACACCAAGTGGGTTGGCTAAGCTAAGAGAAGAGGAGCTCGTGACCTTGCGAGGCAATGGCCAGGGAGAGCGGAAGAGCTTCGAGAGGATATATGACTACGATGTTTACAACGATCTTGGTGATCCTGATAAGAATTTAAGACTAGAAAGACCAGTACTTGGTGGCCAAGAATTCCCGTATCCCAGACGTTGTAGAACTGGACGACCACCATGCGACGCAGGTACAACATTACATGTTTTTTTCACTACAATCTAACATGTTATGTTATTAGATTATTAATTTAGATTGATTGCACAAACTCAAAGCAGAATTGACTTCATGGTGACAAAATTATAGCTAGCTAACCATGTACTATTATTGCATGTGACCCAATCTCCTAGTGGATAGGGTGTTGTGTTTCTTCTACCCATACGTCCAAGGTTTAGAACTTCTCTCTAAATTAATGTAGTTGTTTCAAACTCTTCTCCATTCCCTTAATAATAGTAATTAAAAAAAAAAAAACTGTGTACTATATATAATTGTATGACAAGAGAACACTGTTTTAAAATGTTATCTTAAAGTTACTAATCAATGGTTATACATATAGATTCATTGTCCGAGAAAAGGAGCAGAAAACATTGGTACGTTCCTAGAGATGAAGCCTTCTCAGAAGTAAAGCAGCTAACATTTTCAGCAAAGACACTGTACTCTGTGATGCACGCATTGGTACCATCGCTGGAGATAGCGATCGCTGACACTGAACTTGGGTTCAAGTACTTCACGGCCATAGACTCACTTTTCCACGAGGGGATTCAGTTGCCTCCCTTCAAGGAACAAGGGGTTCTCAAAGCCTTGCTTCCCACGCTAGTCAAGGTTATGTCTTCTGGAGATGACGTTTTGCGTTTTGTACCCCCAGAAACAATGAATCGTAAGCAAATTCAACCTCTCACGTACCAATATATGTGTATTAGACAATGAGCCTCACAACTGTTAGTTAAGTGAAACTACAACAAAATAGGCAACAATTACTGAGCAACGTCGTTGTTGTTAGATAGCGGATATAAAAGCGTGACAAAAAGTCTACAAATTAAGCCACGCTTGTTCTGTGACTATTGTTCTTTTTTCCTTATATAGTTGTTGACTGTTGAAGAAAAAAAAAGCATATATATATGTGTGTGGTCCACATCTACAATCTAAAAATATAAAAGTAAAAATATCAAATATTCTCCATTTATTTGTGTGTAATTTTTTTTTTTTTTGAATTGTTTGTATTCATGGTTGAGGGAGTGGGCTAAGCCTCACAATGGATTACCAATAATGTTGTTCAAATTCACCTTTGGTGATAATCAAACCTAAGACATCTCACCTATAAATAAAGAGGAATATCACTAAATTGTAGTACTAAGTGGCATTTATGTTTGTATTTGCATCATTGTATGCATAACTTTCTCACAATATCTAACTAATTGAACTTTCTTCGTTGGGCTTATATTTAGGGGACAAATTCTTTTGGTTTAGGGACGACGAGTTTGCTAGGCAGACTCTTGCAGGTCTCAACCCTTACAGCATCAAATTGGTGACGGTATGAATTACTTATCTCTGTGTAGTGACACTACTAAGCATTAAGTTTATTTCTTATGCTCGTCCATATTGTCAAAAATAGAATTCCAAAAAAGAAAATATGAAAATAATAAATAAAATATAATTGCAGGAATGGCCACTGAAGAGTGAACTAGACCCAAAGATCTATGGCCCGCCTGAATCAGCTATAACCAAAGAAATAATTGAGCAAGAGATAAAAGGTTTCGCAACAATTACTGAGGTAGATATATCATAATATTATTATTTACAAGAGAATAATATATGTTCTTGTTCGAAGTCTGACACGTTATATCATTTAAATGGATTTGATATATGGATGCAGGCCATAAAAGAAAAGAAGTTGTTTATTTTAGATTACCATGATTTGTTTCTACCCTATGTGAGCAAAGTAAGAAAGCTCGAAGGCACCACACTATATGGATCGAGGACTTTGTTTTTTCTTACCCCTGAAGGTACACTCAGGCCACTGGTCATTGAGCTAACAAGACCACCGATGGACGGAAAGCCACAATGGAAGCAAGTTTTCCAACCGGCGTGGAACGCCACGGATGTCTGGCTCTGGAGGCTTGCTAAAGCTCATGTCCTTGCCCACGATTCTGGTTATCATCAGCTTGTTAGTCACTGGTAAGAAATAAATAAAATTAATGTTACATAAAATATCACATTCTTACACTAGTGATTTTAAAATATCACATTCTTACACTAGTGATTTAAAAGGTGATACAAATAATGTAGTTGAAATATTTTTATTTATCCAATATTCTAGGGGAACCGATTAATAGCATCTCTCGTTGCTTTGCAGGCTACGAACACATTGTGCCACAGAACCCTACATAATCGCCACAAATCGCCAACTGAGTGTCATGCACCCAATCTATAGATTGTTACATCCCCATTTCAGATACACCATGGAGATTAATTCTCTTGCTCGCGAATCACTCATCAATGCCGGTGGTATCATCGAAACCTCATTTTCGCCTGGAAAGTACTCCCTTGAGCTTTGCTCTGTTGCCTATGGGAAGGAATGGCGGTTTGACCAAGAGGCACTCCCAGCTGACCTTATTAGAAGGTATGTACTCTTATCTGGCTGTGTAGATACACAATGTTAAGGAAACGTCTCTTGTTAAAGAGTCTAACATGTTATGATATAATTAACATAATAACAAGTATTTGGACACTGATTATGTGGACTCTTGATTGAATGGACATTTTAAATTGACAGTTTGATAGATTGATAGTTTGACAACTAAACATGCCTAACCTGCATGTAGTTTCGTGATACTAGGATGACTTAATGAAGTAGATGAAAGGTCTATTAGTGGTTCATATGTCAATCCATTTGTGGAACTAATATAAGTGATTATTGACATATTTTCTTGTGAGCTTCCTCATATGATAATAGAACAAATTATCTAATTTTCTTCTAAAGGTACTGTTTAACTAACATGTTAGTGACGATATTTAATTTGTAATTGCTAGGGGCATGGCGGTTGAGGACCCAACTGCTCCACATGGGCTAAGGCTAACAATTGAAGATTACCCTTTTGCCAATGATGGACTCCTCTTATGGGATGCCATTAAACAATGGGTCACTGACTATGTAAACCACTACTACCCAGACTCCAGCATTGTCCAGACTGATCAAGAGCTCCAAGCATGGTGGACAGAAATTAAAACAGTTGGCCATGCAGACAAAAAAGATGAGCCATGGTGGCCAGAACTCAACACTCCGGAAGACCTAATGGGCATCATCACAACAATGGTTTGGGTTGCATCTGGTCACCATGCAGCTGTCAACTTTGGCCAATATGCCTATGCAGGTTATTTTCCTAACAGGCCAACAATTGCAAGGACCAATATGCCCACTGAGGACCCCTCAGAAGAGGATTGGAAAAACTTCGTAAGAAAACCTGAAAGTGCACTTTTGCAATGCTTTCCTACACAAATCCAAGCAACAACAATCATGGCTGTTTTGGACATTTTGTCGAATCATTCACCGGATGAAGAGTACATTGGAGAGAAGATGGAGCAGGCGTGGGCTGAAGAGCCTGTTATAAAGGCGGCGTTTGAACGGTTTAACGGGAGATTGTTGGCGATTGAAGGAACAATCGATGATCGAAATGCCAGTAGTGAGCTGAAGAACCGAAATGGAGCTGGGGTTGTGCCTTATGAGCTTTTGAAACCCTTTTCACAACCTGGGGTTACAGGAAAGGGAGTTCCGTATAGCATCTCTATTTGAACAATGAACTAGTGTGTGCTTTTGGTCCATAACTCTTTCTCTTTGCTTTTGTTTTTTGTTAGCATAGTTTTAACTCATATGACTTCTGACAATGATATTGGCGAGCTTTCCCCACAATTACGCAATGTAGAAAGCTGGAACCGTGTTTAGTAGCAATAGGCATTAACTCCATGGTTTAAGGAATAAAATTGTGAGTGAGTGTGCGTATATATATATATTTTTATATGAGTGTGTACTCTTATCAAAGCTGAAAATAAAATATATAAGTTTATCAATACTTCCATTTGCTATTATGGGGCCAATAAAAGTGTGATACTTCCCAATCTACAGTTGCTAGTACAATGTCAACATTAAGAAATATATATATCGACAAAATAATAACATAACATTGAGAACAACAGAAATATCAAATATTTTATAGATTGGTATCAGCTACTCTTTCTCTGATCAATAATGTGTGAAAGCTGTTGAGTTAGCTTGTCACAGTCGAAACATATCAGTCAATATATGGTCCATGGTTGCTTAATTGTACACACTATGCCAATGTGGTCCAGATCCGTGTGAACATGAGCCCATGCAAGCGCCTTTCGACAAAACTACGAGCCCATCAATTTGTCTTTTTGTTACAATTGAAGTATCATATGTTTTCAAGTTGGTCCTACCTTCTGTGGCTACAAATGTTCTATTTATTGGTATTATGTAGTACTCATTCGGTTTCATAAGGAGATGTCATTTTTAGGGTGACAAAAGAAAGTATTGAACTTCACCGTATATTTGAAATCGAAAGCATATACTAGCTAGTCTTGTAAAATCTTGATCCCCACATGATTTTATATGGTGGATAAGTGAAGAAACTGTTGTATGTGCATGATAATTCTATATAACATCCATTGCATGATGTGTGTGGATCTCACTATTATTTGGTGGCTCTCATACATATATTTTGAGAGGTAAGATGTATAAACCCAACAATATTCAGTAAATATTAGGTTCGACACGTAGGTAGTTTGCTTGTATACCATATCAAGATATGAATATTTAAACTCAAAATAAATTAATTCGAGATCTTTAAGCATTAATACAAAGATTTTATTATCTAATTAATGAATACTTTCAACAACTAAGAGGATATTATACACATTAGTGCAAAACCTCCATTCTCTAATGTAGGATGCTCTCAACAATTCGAACATATATAATTCTTTTTCTCTCACTAAAGTTTATATGTGTGTGGGAGATGATTAATTAGTCTTGTGCTGATGGTGAACAAAGAGAGCATCTGCATCAAGATAAAACCAGCATATGCCCTATTCTTTTGGCTCTTCAACAATTCATTTTTGTATTCTTCTCATATATTTTATTATGAAAGCCAAAATCACATGCAAAAAGTTTTCCCCTAATTGCTAGCTATAACAAATTCTGGGGTCCAGAACAAATTCTGGGATATCCTGATGGTGATGATCTTGCTTCGAGATAGAGCTCGAGGAAGAGTGAATAATATAGTGGAAACCATGGCAAGATAGCGACTATTCAGCACTTTTATATGTGATACTTTGTATTGGTATTTATCCTTTCAACAACAATCAAAGCTCAAATATTTTAGTGGAATTACCATCTTTGCAAGTTTGCAGTGGCTTATTTTAAGACTTCAATATATAGCTTCTATTTTTTTGAAAAAAAATATACATAGTTTTTATTTTCAAATTTATTAGTCTCTTGAAAATGTTTATGTTTAGAAATAGAGTAAATTGTAGCAATGGTCCCTCAACTAAAAATCAATTACCATTGATCTTTTAACTGATCAAAATGTGTGGCTATAGCCATTTCGTCAATTTCGTTAGAATTTTGCCAAAATAAGTTATGTTGGAAGGACCATTGCTACAATTGGGGTTCCTCAACTTATCCAAACGTGTAACTATGGTTATTTTCATCAACTTCCACTAGCAGAGGCACATGAGAACTAGGTCACTAGAGTAGTCCTAGGCCTACCCTAACTTTAAAAAACAAGATTAGTATTATACCTATCTGTTGCTTTGCAACCCTTTTCAACACTTAACACAAATTAAAATCCAATCATTTATCTATCTTTTCATTCAAATCTCATCCCAAAATTAAGTATAATATATCAAATGGTCATTATCACAAACCAATGAGATTAAATTAAAACCCATTATTCACTTTTAATTAAAAAAATCGTCTTTCACTCATGCACTGGCAAGCTATTCCCCCTATTCTTCTTGAATTTCATATATTTAGCCATTCCAAATCCCAAATTTATTGAATAAAGAACAATAAGGTTCGTGAAACTCTATTATTCTCTATAAAATATTTGTTTCTATTCTATCCTACCTCTTCCTTGAGTTTTAGGGTTTGCAAAATTTTTAGTAATGTTCTCTATTGAGTTTAATTATACTTCAAGTAGTATAGATGACATCATGCAATGGTTTCAAAATACGAAATTCGTCGAGAATAATTATAATTACTATAAATAGATAAAAATATCTATGCATATGTTAATTTTGACTATTTAATTATTGGGAAAACTAATGAAAATGGCTTGAAAACTTTGAGTTTTAACAAAAAGAATAAAATAAATGGTAAAGTGAATGGTACCAAGATTGACTTTTTAATGTAAAAATGTGGTTTTTCGTTAAAGTGAACAGTACCGGGAACTTTTCGTTAAAGTTCTCATAATTATTTGGAAATATGTTATGATATTTTGCATTTGTAAGTTTATAATCACTATTGGTTTAGTTTTCTTCTATACTTGTGTGAGGCCTCTCCTCACAATAAATCCTGGCTCCGCCACTGTCATCTTCGTCAAAATTTTGTCAAAATGAGTTATGTTAGAAGGACCATTACTACAATTGGGTTAAAGCTGATGGACCATTGCTCCAATTGAGTTAAAGTTAAGAGACCATTTCTCCAGTTGGATTAGGGTTGAGGGACCAATGGTAATGAATTTTTAGTGGAGGGACCATAGTTTCACGTTTTGATGAGTTAAGGTATCAATGGTAATAGATTTTTAGTTGAGGAACCGTTACTCCAATTGAGTTAAAATTAAGGAACCATTGCTACAATTTATTCTTTACAATTTATTCTTAGAAATAAAATATATAAAACATTTAGAACGTTCATCACTCGTTAAATATTTAGATCCCATTATCATGTATAAAACACTCCAACTATTGAAAGAACCTCTAAACATAGTGGAAAGAAATATCTGCTTTTTTTATTGTCGATATTTTGAGCCACTCATAAATTATGTCTTTACTTTTTGAGAAATTTTTTGAACCAATATGCTGAAAGCTTAGGGTATCTTTTCAACCCATCATTATAATCAACAAAGTTGATACCAAATCGAACAGTGTAACCCATAGTCCATTCGAAATTGTCCAATAGTGACCATGCAAAGTACCCTTTCACATTGACACCATCTCTGTAAAAAATAAGATAAAAAAATAAAATAGAAAATAAAGATTAGATATCTAATTTATATATCGATCTATAATGTACATACTATTATTAAGAAAACTGTCTTTTACAACTAAAATGGTAAATGCACTCATGTGCCCTCTTCAAGTTTAAACGTTGAATACTAGTATTGAACTTAGAGGCAATATAGTCATATCACTGCATATGCACTCTCTTATTATTTTCTCACACCTTTTAATTTCTCTTTATGCATAATACTCATTTTAACTCCTTCCACATGCATATTCTTCTCGGTGCGAACCCAACTAAGTATCATATTTTCCACTCAATGTGTAATGTAAGTGAGAAAATATGATAGGTGGGTGGAAATAATAACACCTACTATTGTACTATATACTGATCACCATATTATTAGAACAACTCTCTCACAAAAAGAGAAAGTCGAACAAAATCAGTGAATATGGTACGTAAAAGTTAAAAAGGGAAAAAATAATAATACTCACTTGATTGCTTCTCTAAGGTAATAAAGATGGCGAAAGTGATAGTCAACTCTTTGGTTGTCAAGAAGAGCGTCCTCAAGCGACAGATTAGGATCATTAAACTCATTCACGCCTACAATACAAGGGGGAAACAATTACAAAGCCTTAAACTCTATATATGAACTATTATAGCTTAACTACATCAATAAAAACAATTCCGTCATCTCAAAAAATATAAATGCTTTTAAAATGACTAAAAGTATTTTTGGTGAAATTTCTTTGGTATCAATTTTTAGCAAAAATGCAAGTGAATTGCAAGAAACACTAGGAAGCACTTCAAGTGCTTTTGAAACCCCAAAATATTTTTTCTAAAAACGGTTTCAGTCATTGTAAAAACACTTCCAAATGAGTCAAATATGTAGTCATGTAGAAAATAATTACCATTCTCAGTGATGTAAATAAGCGGATTATGATATTTTTTCTTCGTATAGAGCAAAACATCTCTAATGCCTTTCGGATAAATATAGAGTGAAGCAGCCTGCAAGATCATTTACTTGATGTAAATTGGGAGGTCGTGATAGTAATCATTCACTATATATAGGATTAAATTTCTAAATCCTCTAGCTATCATCCATTGGATCAGATTATTAATCATATTAATTATTACTTGAAGTATGTTTAAAAGGAAATTATAAGACTTTATCCATCTGATACTCACCTTTGGCCCAATGGGAATTCCATTACGCTCATCTGGCAAAACAAACGGTCAGGGTTACTCTAAGCTTAGGCAGCAATCTAACACATAAATATTGGGTACGTTTTATTAAATAAGGTCCAAGTCAGAAAAATAAGTTAGCGAGCTGTGAGGGAACAACTGAGTTTGCTAGGAGGTTAATGAGATAGCTTGAGAGCTAAGCAAGCTCAATTGTTACCAATCGAATATGCCGCAATACGAAAACCTTTTTCTCTCTACAGCTAGCTCTTCTTCCCTTCATTAATTATGTTTAAAGTTACAGGCTGCAGTTTTAATTTTCTTCAAATCCTCTGTTCGTTAAGATATTTTAGATACCAACTGATGTGCATGCATGGTTTCAAACATGCACATCAACTGGAGTACACGTGAAATCCACTTACTTTCATGGAGTGAGTTCGATCTTGAATTATAATGACACACTATTGTTAGCGTGAGTTTAATAGTTTTGTGGCTCATTATTATATAAGAATTAAACTCAAAAGGACCACATATTACACTCAGCAATTAAACTCAAATTTTTAGGCTCACTTTGTGAGTTTGATTCCAGTTTTATAAGAATCGAATTCAAATTTTCAGGTCCACCGAGAAAGGCCTTATACGTTCAAGTTTTTTAACCACCAACAGTAATTGTGTCAGAATACGAATAATATAACTAAATGATAACTTTAAGTTTATATCATTCGTACCTGACATCGAAGCGGGAAAGTCTGTTAAGTAGCTTGCATTGCTAACAGCTAGTTGGGGTGCATCAGATACATATTTGGAAAAATAATAGTTCAATCCGATAAAATCATATGATCCTTTTAGCAATTTAGACTGCTCCTTGCTGAATTTAGGCAATCTGTTTCCAACAATAGATCGCATGCTATAAGGGTAGTCACCATTTGACATTGGGTCCATAAACCATCCCAATGTAAAATCCAGGACTTTAACTGCAGCCTCTTTGTCTTTCTTTGACTCAGAAAATGGCACCACACCTAGGGAAACCAATGTCACCCCTATCAATCCCTTTTGAAATGTCTGCACATGTCACAACATTTTGTTAGTCTCGCGGTAACTATATCGAAAGTGATCTGAAACTCTTAGATATCACCTGATATTTTTCCTTGTATAATTTAACAGCAGCAGCATGAGCAAGAAGCTGGTTGTGTGTGACCAAATATGGCTCAACCCCTGAATCTCCACCTGTGCAGTTGCGTTTTAGCGAATCGGAACATCGTCCAGGTGCCAAATCTCCAGTGGCATAACCAGCCACACTATATGCCAATGGCTCATTCAAGGTGATCCAATGCTTTACTCGATCACCAAATTCTTTATAACAAAGCCCTGCATAGTCCTGAAAATGCTTCCTGCATTCATATGTAGTCATTCATGGATAAATATTGGATGCGAAAAGCAGAAGGTTGTATTGTAACATAACATTATTCACTTACACAATTTGAGGACTTAGGAAACCACCATATTCATCTTGCAAGGTTTGGGGAAGATCCCAATGGAAGAGTGTTACAAAGGGCTTTATATCTGCAGTCATTCGTTAATAGAAAAATAGTATTAAACTACCATTTACTTTTTTTGAGTATTCAACGATACCTGTAGTATTCAGTATTTAATTAAAAATTACCATTGGCAAGGAGTTCATTGATGAGATTGTTGTAGTATTCTATCCCCTTCTTGTTCACACCTCCACTTATTTTCCCATCTGAAAAATACAGAAAATCATCACTAATAGATTTAATTTAAGGGTGGTGTAATTTACATACCCTTTTTATCTTTCACACACTCAGTTAATTTTTATCCTTTAATATTATTCAATTATCGATCTGACAGCTGAAAATAGAAAGTCGAGTGTGGAAGATAAATAAAGATCTATGGTCCTATGGACATATAGCACAAATATAAGGGCCATGAGATATGGCATTAAACTTACGTGGTAGCACTCTGGACCATGAGATAGAAAATCTATAAGCATCCAAACCCATTTCCTTCATAATCCCCACATCTTCCTGAAAAAATATGGAATTAGGAATCAGAGAATGATGTCATACATTTTCCATTAAAATTATTGTCTCACAATTAATTATTGAAATACACCCACATATATCGCATATATATTTTTATTCAATTTAGTTATATGCTCTTGTACCTTGTAGCGATGATATGAATCTACTGCAACATCTCCATTGCTACCATCTTTTACCTTACCTGCAATTCACCATAATAACTTGCATATTCAAATATTATATTAAGAATACGTGCAAAATTATTTATCAGTTAAATTACAAGAATTTCACTCTTTTTAGGTTTACTGCTCATTGTCACTGGGAAAAATCTGTAACTAGAAAAAAAATCCAAATCATATTTTCTGGTCTATGTGTGTGGTGATTCTAATCTCTCTTACAGGTTTTTTTAATTTGTCTCTTATAGTTCAAAACTGAATGCAAGTATAGTTTTAAAATCATGCCGAGTAGAGTAGCCTATTCATAAAATATTTTATTCAATCAGGTTAGCAAAATACACAAACGTCAACGCCTGGTCTAGTAGTGCAAACCTTATAATTAAATAGGAGATTAATGTAATTTACTGCATAATAAAATTCTAAACTTTGAGAAGTTAACTAGAAGGAAAACCCTAACCATTGTTGAGAATTTTGTCACAATACTTACATGTGTTTAATTTAATCATCATCTCGACAGCTAAATAGTGATTGTATTAAATACATATATTCTATGAAACATATCTGGCTGTTAGATGATGATTGAATTAAATATATGTAAGTATTGTAGTTAATCCTCCGTCGTGGATAGGTAGGTTGCAAATCATATTGGAGCATGATCCCTTTTGATTCAAGACAACACTGACAGAAAGCAAGAAAAAATAATTTGGGTTACCTTAATTTGGGAGGGTAGGTTGCAAATCATATTGGAGCATGATCTATTTAGACCTTATGACTTGGGTTACCTTAATTTGTCACAACATATTGACAAAAAGCAAGAAAAAATAATTTGTTTAATGGGAGCTAGCCATTTGGACTACTCTTAAACAGAATACTATATGATTTAATATGCAATTCCAAAGTATTCGTCACTCGTCTATAAAACCGTGTCGGCCGGCAACAATGATAAGTATGGTTTGAGCTCTTCGGGGCATATTATTAAATCAATCATACCACAACAACTATGGATGCTAGCTACCAAACGACCTCTGATAATTTCGCCAATATTTCAAGTGTTATTGCATTTCTCTCATGAAATTTTAAAATTTGATTCCACTAAATTTGGTAAAAAGAATGTAAAAAAAGGATAATGTTAGGAAGACTAACTATTTAGACCAAATTTTGTAAATCATGACCTAATTAATGATGATTGGGTTAGTACTTAAATGTTGATTTTTTTTTTTTATAATTTTCTTTGCATCCCAGGGAGCCATTAAATTTGAGCTAAAAGAAGAACAAGAAATTAAAACTGACCTGGGTATTTATGAACGTATGTATCCCATATACTTGGACCTCTACCATCTTCACTCGCAGCACCTTCATACTGAAATTTACGCAGAGTTACATATACAGGTGGGTAAATGCATCACAAAATAAAAAGACAAAATCATATGTTAAGAATATTTAGTTGCAAGACTTACGTATGTTGCTACAAAAGCTTATATTGTAATATTAATCAAGACCATACATTCATTTAAAAATCATGTTGATCAGTCGTTGTGTGACAATATATCAGCATATTTACGACGACACACAATCTAAAATACATGGAGAACACACTATTTCCTTTAATTTACACGCAAAATTTGAAAATTTATGCAGCAAAGTACTTTACCTGGTAAGCGGCTGAAGCTGTTCCAAATAAGAAACCTGTAGGAAAACTGCTCCGGTTGAGGGAAGTAGTGTCGTACAGATCTGTACTTACTCTAGGTATTGTAACTCTACTACTCTTCACCATTGAGGCAAGGACAATTACCAATAAACCTATAAGCTGTATAAGAATAGAGCCTCTAGATCTGGATGCCATGATTGATTTTGGTTAACAATAAGCTATGCACCTTCAGCTACCAGGAGGCATTTATAGACAGCTCAAGCAAATATATATTGACAAGAATACAACGAAACAAAGACATAGAAAAAGACTGCAGGCTAATATATCAGTAGAAAAAAGAGCAACAGTGAGCAACTAGTGACGAGAATATTGTTAGAGTGGCAGTTGGTTTACTGATACAAAAACGTGACTAGGAATAACTTTTTCACAAGTCACATTTTCGGTGTCACCTAATCGAGATTTTTTTTAGTGTGATCAGTACACGGGTGGTACATCACGTATTACTATACAAATGTGAAGATTTGTGTGTTAAAAAGTTACTAACTTAAAAAATAAAATTTCTCATCATTTACATAAAAACATGTGATGTACCACCTAATCACCCCAGCAATAGCTTGTGACTACTTTTTTTTTTATTTTTATTTTTTAAACTGCTTCTTATGTTTCTCTTGTTTCCACTAGCGGTCTCTTCCATTACACACACACACACACACACATATATATATATATTGTTGATATTGGACTATATGTTGTAAGATATTATTGACATCGTTGATTATGTGAATTTACAACTGTTAACATTTGAATGATATGGTTGTTGATGTGTTGTTAATATTTTGTCCGCATGTACATTTAACTGCAACATATATGGAAGAACATTTCCAATGAAAGACCTTAAAATAAGGCCTCCACCACCACTTTTGATAACTTCTATAGGGTCTCAAAGAAAATATTTGGGTAAAGGAATATTGGTTCCAATTGAGATTCCTATGGTATGGTCCTTAAACTCAGGGACTAAAATGATGGCTAATTACAGAATCGTTGATCAAAACAAGAAGATATCTGATTGATACTTTGAGGTTTGTGGTTAACATTTTTGGGTTGCTTGTGATATTCTCCTTGTGTTCTATGGCGAGCGACCGAGTCACCGGCCGAAACATTGTGATTCCATAACAACGGCATGTGGTTTTCAACTTTCAAACAAATTTATTAATTGAGTGGGGAATCGCGGACGGCGAGCTATGACTAAGTGTGCCGGTTGCCGGCGACAACGGTCTAGCTGTTAGCAGTACCATGCGCATAGGTTTAATGCTCTAGATGATGACAGGTGTCACAATCCTAGGATGATGACACAGCTTTATATTTTGTATAAAGCTCATCTCTCCTCTCCTTTCTGTAGCCATTTTTTCATATCGTTTGATCGAATATAGTTTCTTCTTTATCTCTTTTTAAATATTAATGCCAGCCACTTATAAGCGTTTTTTGAAAAAATATTTTTATCATATGATTATTCATGGAAAATTTAAAACTAGTTTGGTATTATTGTATTTGAAAAACAAAAATTGCTTCTATTGTGCTAAATGAATAAACAGTTATAAAATAAAAATAGTTAATTATTTAGTAAACTCTTTTGTTAAAAGTGCTTTTATTAAATGCCACAATTCCAAACCAACCCTTAAACTTTTAATTAAAATGTAAACATGTTTTTAATTAAAGCTCTCTTTTGAGCAAAAGTACATCTTATGATAGCAAATCCTAAATGAAGCCTTAAAAACTTTGATGCCAAAAGGCAACCACTAAACAACAACGTTTTGCGAACTATTCTATAGGATATCCTTACGCTTGGCTGCTGCTAACATTTAAAAAGTTGATCGAAAGTTTATTTGTATTTAACTATAGTTGTAATCGTCACACAACTTTGTTTTTATTTATTTATTTATTTTTTTCAATTAATGAGAAGGAATTCGAGAGTTAGTTGATGTGTACGTACGTGTATGGCGGGTAGCATGTGTTTGTAGCATTAAGATGGGTGCTGATGAGTCAATTTCACATTATATATTTTACCCTATTCTTAGCATATTTTAGTTAATATTTTAAAAGAATTTTGATACTTTGAATTGTATTTTCAATATAGGATATTCGACTTCTTCTGGAGCAAAACATGGTTAAATGGACGAATTTTGGATCAATTCTAGTTGGAGGATGATCATGAGTCACTTAACTTGATCGTATCAAAATATTAGATTTTTCTACCAAGCGGTTATTTTCTGGCAATAAAATAAAGGAGTGATGCGCGGTGCTAGAATAGTGACGTTTTGGGCTTGACTTGCGTTTTTGGAGCCTAAGATGACCTCGGATTATGGTTCTTGGAGATTTTCTACTTTAAGGTGTTTTCATTCATTTTATTCTTAATAATATTTTCTATGATTTCAATTATGAATATGCATAACTAATTCCTTTTGCTAGGGCGAAGCCTTGAGCCTTAGCATGAATATGTGATTTTTATTTAATTGCTTATGATTGATTGCATGCGTACTTTGAATTATTAATCACCGTGATTAAAACTATCTAATTGTCTTAATGTCTGATCATCATTAGGATATTTAGAAAAGTAATTTGAAGCAGTTTTGGTCAAAAGGTTTCCTAATATCGACGTTGGCTTATTATGATTAATAATTGTAATTTCACTTAAGATGAACACCGCGTCTTAAGTGTTGGGGTTTTCATAAAGCATAATGAGTATTTCATGGTCAGATTTGATTCGAACGTCCGGACGAGTTGCATGTTAGATATACGTTCTATGTTGGAGGTTTCAAGTAGAATATAAAGTAGGAAAATCTAACCTTCAAAGTGGCATGTGTAGATTATAGGTAATTGGTAAAAGTACATAGGATTGCTAGGTGATGGTGGAACCCTAGTGCTTTCATAAATTGGTATTTAAAACTCTTTTCTTTTGTCATATTAGTTTTTAATTAAAAGTCGTTTTTAATATTACCCAGTTTCAGAATCTATTTTCTCAAATTTTAACTCTAAGTATTTAATTAGGAATTATTTCTACATAAATTATCCAAATAGTCTTTGAGGAGAATGACCTTACATGAGCATCTATGCTACAACATCCTTATATTCTTGCAAGTATTTCATGTGTTTTTATTCCTATTTTTGTAGGTGGTAAAATTCCTATCAGGTGCCATTTAAAAAGTTGATCGAAAGTTTATTTGTATATAACTATAGTTGTAATCGTCACACAACTTTTTTTTTTTTTTTTTTTTTTTCAAGTAATGGGAGGGAATTCGAAAGTTAGTTGATGTGTACGTACGTGTATGTCAGGTAGCTTGTGTTTGTAGCATTAAGATGGGTGCAAATGAATATTGCGTATGGTATTCTAGTCCGACAGAATCAAATTAACCTTAAACCATCTCTTGCTCTCAATCGATTTCTAACTAGAAAGTAGACAGACAGCATTTGTCAAGGTGTCCGTAAAACCTAGGCCAAAATCCAAGATTCCAAATATCAATAACTTCTTTCGTGATGTGGAGGTTAATATCAATTAACTTTTTTGAGATTACATGGATGAAGGTAGGGTTCTTTCATGGTTTTTTGATTAATATGACTACTTTCCATATAGCTAATTGATTTTTTAGTGAAACTTTCACTTTCTTCGTAGCAATTGTTCCATGTAGGAAGTCCAAAGGCCACATGTGCTCCACATCACTCGATGCGTGTGGCCATTCGACTTCACACGTGGGACAACCTGCTCTGATACCATGAAGAAAGTTGAGGTTCCACTATAAAATCAATTGACAATATGAGGAGTAGCCCAACCTCTTATAAGCCATGCAAGGTCCCTCCTCCCATCAATGTGGCACTCATTCTCAACAAAACAACTATAGGAAAAAAGATAGAATACTAGGAGAAAAATAAAAATAAACTTGATCCTCAAGATAAGCAGACAAAGTCTTGAGGAAATAACTTAGAAAATAATTCAAATCTAGTAAAGTTAATCAATAATCCTCAATACTCCCCATCATATTGGACCATGTCCTGTTATTGAATGACATCCATGTCAAGATCAAGCGATTGACATAAAGTAGTCACCGCGATCGATATCGAACAATCATAACGGTTGAAATCAAGTATTCACAAGTCACGACCATCGTTATCATCTTACAGGAATTCACAGTGCCAACAAGATGCTAAATAGCAGAATCAGAGTGCTTCATCACTATCTTCCTTGCTATGTAGAAAGGTACGCGCATATTTTTGGTATAATTACAAGTCTTTGCTTTTGTGTTGGGATCAATGCTCTTGCCTATGGATAGGGGCAAATTAGCTGCGAAGGCGAATTCACTGGCTCTTTTGATATAGGAAGTTCCTCAAGCATGCCGGGCAGCCTACAAGAAACGAAATATGATTGCAATAGATCAAAACACTAAAGTTGAGGTATAACAAAGGGCATTGATAGAATAACTCGAAGGAAGATAAACAAGGAGATCAATACAAAACGAAAAATCTTGTGCTACTACAAACTCAAGGCTTCACTCTGTTATCAATAGATTCAAGGAGCAAGTTATAGTATGGGATGCTGTGAATGAAAATTTACTTTTTAATTTCTTTGAACGTACTTGGGCTCAAAAGCGTCGGCCCTTTTTTTATATATAATATGGCCATTAGAGCTGATGGATTAACCACCACGTTCATTAATGAATTTAATACTATTGAGGACAGAAGAGATGGTTTATGTGCACCAGCTAAGTAACTTCAGAAGGTGAGGGAGATACAATTTTCCGGGTAACAGAAATACACGGTTAGGGATTCGGCTTGAGCCCCATTTCAGTATGGCTTCTAACCTTCCTTACATAAGATCTTTTATTGATACTCTTGCTGCTTCAAGATTGCACATTTGGATTACAGAATTAGACGTGCAACCACATGCGTTACATCTTTCCCCGAAAGGGAGTAAGCATTCTTCCATTTTCATATTGTTCATATTGTCAGTCATACATAAAATGACTTGATAATTCGTGCATTTAAAGTATTATACTATATTCATTTGTACAAAAAAAAAAAATAAATAAATAACCAATCTTGCAGCTGTAGTCTTACACAAAATGAACCGATCAATTCTCACATTCTGATTCATAAACTAAACAAATAGAAAAACATCTACGAATACTTTCTAAAAACGGAAACACCCTGCATGAATAAATCCACAAATTAACAATGATTCTAAAATTGCAGATACCATTGATTCTAGAATAACAAATTCCATTTCCAGCTTACCTTATATATTCCATATATTTATACACCCTTCTCCAGTACAACACTGTATATGTTACTCATTTATATGCTGTAACTCTCAATTACACTTCATATACAGATTCCTCATTTGCTTTATATGTTCCATATATGTTGCATTCTTTACAGAATATATAATTCTTTCATATATAGTTCTCTCATGAAATTAATTAAATTCTACAAAAGCAGCTAAGGGTATTGAATCAGTTAATGTAGATGGCGCTTATGGTTGATTCTAGAGGGGAATAGTAGAGGGACATGCTCCATAGAATAGTAATTGGAATGGATACAAGAGGCTTTTTCAGATGATGCGCGAGCTCAAGCTGAAGTGACAGGTCTGTTTGATATAAATATGTTTTTTTTCACTTGTAGAAGATTTTTCCTCTCAGTGCGCATATAAACATCATCTTTCTGGTCATTTTAAAATTTCCATGCATGTTCTTGGTCGCAATTTAACAACGGAATGTAGAAACTTGTCTTTATAAGTTGCTCTTTTAATAGTAGCGGTGCCATGCGTGCTCTTGGTTAAATTAATAGAGTACATCTGTGATTTGGAATGGTTCTTTTCTAAATTGGCAGGAATTTTTTTAGACGAGAAGATTGCCGGATACTTCTGCTAATTGGATCAATGGAAACGATAGCCAATGATTGGGGGTATCATTTGGCAGAATTACGAGGACTTTGTTGAGGATGGGATTCGAACAGAAACTTTCAACTTGAACAAGGAGAGGGAAGAAGGTTATTTTGATGTAGATGGAAATTTTATTGAATATATGTATATACACACTACGCTTTGGCACATATATTTTCAAGCCTTTCTACACCTTCGACAATGTTTCAAACTTCGCAGAAAAGCGCAGGTACATCTCTTATTTATTTCTATATATACATTTGTTATATATATATATATATACATTTATCATTGATTGTTGATTATTACCCAACACATGATGGATATAATCCCCCAGAAATTCACATTTTCACTATGTGCATTTCCTTTTGACTTATGACGTGCTAGGAAGAAAAATAATATACAATTTATCCACTTCAAATGACTTTATTTTTTAAGAAAATTCTTGAACCAGCAGGCTGAGAGTTTGGAATATCTTTTCATTCCATCTTTGAAATCCACATAGTTGATGCCAAACCTTACAGTATAACCCAATTCCCACTCAAAGTTGTCAAACAATGACCATGCAAAAAATCCCTTCACATTAACGCCATCCCTGCTCGAAAATATGAATATGAATCAGATACAACCATATATATCAGCGAAATTATTTAGTCATCAAGTAATAGAATGAAATCTTGTTTTTGTTATAAGCTTACTTGAATATCGCAGTATGAAGATAATCAAAATGACGATCATAATAGTCAATTCTTTGATTATCAACTAGAGCATCCTTAAGTGGTAATTTGGGATCGTTCGACTCATCAATTCCTACAATGATAGGTGGTATTGTTACGTAATTTCTAATATCTAGTAAGTCTAGTATATATTGGACAACATCTGATAACACAAAGTGACTTAATTAAAAGCCACAAATTACCATTTTCAGTGATGTAAATTAGTGGATCCTTATACGTTCTCTTGATGTAAAGCAATAGCTCTCGAATTCCTCTTGGATAAACATGAAGCCAATCTGAAGGAGTCTGCAATATCAGGAGGGTGAAACTTCAGCAATTTCACTATAAATAAATATCAAGAGGGTGAAACTTAGTGAAACTTGATCAACATAATTGCGGAAACTATGTATACTACTATACTAGTTTAAGGTATATATATACACTCAAGGCTCACACAGTACATACCTCTGGACCAATTGGAACCCCATTACGCTCAGCTGCAGCAATATACAAGTTCAAAGCCTTGTGAGTGTATATATAATAAAGAAAGAAAGCCAACATCGTCAGCCAAAGCTGTTAGTTTTCTACATACTTAAGAGATTGGCACGATAGTCCGTCGTGTAGTTTGGGTTTCTGGCATTAGGAGGAGGTGCATTGGCTGCATAATATGCTGTGTAGTAATTTACTCCAAGAAAATCAAATGAACCTTTTAGCATCTTGGATTGTTCTTTGGTGAACTTGGGTAATCGATTTTGGACGAGAGATCGCATACTATGCGGATAGTGACCATGCGTCACGGGATCCATAAACCTATATTTAAAAGAAAAGCTAATGAAAAGAGTTTGAAAATTTTAAGTTTTAACAATAAGAACAAAGTAAAGAGTAAAGTGAATAATACCAGAATTGACTTTTTAGTGTAAAAATGTGGTTTTTCGTTAAAGTGAACAATATCTGAAGTTTTTCGTTAAAGTTCTCTATTTTAAAAGGAAATTTGTAACCTACATTAATTATATAAACGAAAGATCTCAAATTTGAATCTCATTGACGATGAGTTCAAACCAATTTATTCCCCACTTCAGTATAATTTATCGTTGTATTTAAAATATATATTTATCCTTTACATGTACATACCATCCAAACATAAACTCCAATGCTCTTTGTGCGGCATCTTTGTCCTGCTTTGAGTTAGAAAATGGCACAAACCAATGTGATATTAACGTTATTCCTATTATGCCCTTCTGTGATGCCTGTACACGTTACAAATTATTATTTGAGCATTTGCAAATAATAAATATATTTTTGACATAAACATCTATATATATAATTAGATCACAGTAATGCCTTAGAGATTTCTATGAATGACCTGATACTTTTCTCTATACAACTTTACAGCAGCTGCATGAGATAGAAGTAGGTTGTGTGCCAATATGGCTCAGTCCCTGATTTTCTACTTGGTGGAAACTTTCCTTCCACATAACCATGAGTAGTATAGCTCCACGGCTCGTTTAGCGTGATCCAATGCTTAACTTTGTCACCAAATTCCCTAAAGCATAAGTCTGCAAAGTCCCGAAAATGTTCCCTGTATATTGTGTATTAGGAGGAGAATGAAAACAAAAAGAAAAACATAAAATTTGGAGCAAGCTTTTTGTTACATTCTTATACAAAAATTTTCTAGGGATATATTATTCGTATTCTTAACAACACGATCCACACACAGCACAACTTGTGAATCTCTAAGATGTATTATAGCAAGGCTTTATTGTCGAGCGTATATTTGCAAGTCTTATCAAAAAGTGATAATGTTTTGGTTCGATATGCAACGGGAATAGACTAACTTTCACTTACACAATTCGAGGGCTTACAAAACCACCATATTGATCCTGCAGTGCTTGGGGAGCATCCCAGTGAAAAATTGTGACAAAGGGCTTTAGACCTGCATTCACCAATTAATATATTGAAAAAAGAAAATGAACATCAATAGCTGATTTCTTTATTAATTTTTTCATTAAGGACGCATAACAGTAGAGTAATGTTAGGTAAATCAAATTTGCAAATCATATGATGTGTCATCAATAGAAAATAAGCACGTTAATCGATGCTTAAGTAATAATTCAATCATCAATACACATCATACGATTTACAAAATTTAGTTTAAAAAATTAATCTCCCTAACATTATCCTATCTATTAGTCATAGGAGTCGGGTGCATAACCATTGGCTTGAAGCTCTTTGATTAGGTTGTTGTAATATCTGATTCCTTCTTTGTTCACACCGCCACTTAACTTTCCATCTGATCATTGTGATCCAAGTTAAAGTATGGACAAACATGTTAAAGCATCAATTAAACACATGGCATAAAAAAATCATTCAACATGTATGATATGGAAAATCATTAAGCAAGGGATTGTAGTTGGAAAATCATCCAGCAACACGGTTCATATAGCAAGTGCCATAATATAAGTGATTGAACTCTTTTTAAGTATTCAACCATTTGTGTTATAACTCTTGGTGTATCGGTCATGTTCTCGGCACATTGAAAAAATCTCTTATAATACAAATCAATGAAAAATAAGGAAAAATATTAATAACCTATCTATATTATGTATGGGATCAACGATCCCCTCTCCCATAATCAATTTCATTTATAATTTTTCAGGTATTGAAAATTCAAGGCAATGTAGGAATTACAAAGAACTAATCAAAATTAAAAAAAAAAAAAAATATCTCACACATAGTTTTATGAATTGTCTTACTTGGTAACAACCTAGTCCATGAGATTGAGAATCTGTAAGCATCAAATCCCATTTCCTTCATAATCTGAACATCTTCCTATAACAACAAGGAAGTTAGAGAATCCAATAAAAAAAATAAGAAAGTATAGGCATATAAAAAAGAAACCTTCTTGTTCTTTGTACATGATTTCATATATATATGGTGTGGGCTTAATTAATTGTACCTTGTAACGATGATATTGATCAGTAGCCACATCACCATTGCTGCCATCTGCTATCCTACCTATTTTGTTTCCCATTAAAACATATAAGATATTTGAAATAGACCGTCAAAATGTAGAATTAAAAATAAATCAATAAATATATTGCCCTTTTGAAATATTATTGTAGTTTTTCAACTAACACGGTATTTACTGATAATTTTGTTTAAGCTATTTTAGTATGTCTAACGTCAATGTTTAATTTGTTTGTATATCGCATTTCTTTATCCGTGCGAACGTTGTGGATACGAGCTAAGAGCTAGCAACCAAGAACCAAATTAAGCTTATTGACCATCAATTACCTAATCACAAGATTTGGATTTAAAGTCTTCAACAGCGCTAAATGAAATTCAATATCCTTTTGATAATTGAAGAAAGAAGAAAACCTGGATATTTGTGAGTGAATGCATCCCATATACTTGGTCCTCTACCATCTTCATTTGCTGCACCTTCATACTAAATTCAACACACGTGCGCGCACACAAAATATAAATCAAAACCATGCTTGTCATCTGACCATAACCTTAGCGAAAAAGCCAAAGTCAAGTACTACCTGGTAGGCCGCTGAAGCTGCCCCGAAAATGAAACCGGCTGGAAAACTGCTTCGTTTCAGGACACCAGTGTCACATGTAGTACCAAAATGGCTTTGATTGATAGCTCTACTACTTGTCACTGCACAGCCAAGAACTAGTAGCAAGCTGAAGAGGATAGTACTGCATTGGAGTGCCATTGTTAAGTTCGTATTTTTGTTTTGGGCATTTATATAAATCATGTAGAAACCATGAAATAACAAAAGGACTGAGGAATTAGTGATATTAATTTGAAAGCTATGCCATCTGATTCGATTCTTATAAACGCTTCCATGCATATTAACCTAAAATGTTGGACAATAAAGAAGGGGATATACTTGGAAAGCTTTCCCTGGCCCTATATTTCAATAAGAAGCGGTCAATGCGCTATACGTTCTTTAAGTTGTGAATGGATTACATTCAAATCTTAAAATTGAGCCCTTGTGAGCTATATTCGGAGAAATAGGAGCTTTCGTGTACACAACTAGGACGTAGGGTTGTGAGTATGCTACGTGGAGTTTTTTCATACAAACATATGTACATTATAAGTAAGTCGGTGAATGAGCGCATCCCTTAAGGAAGAATCCAAGCATTATTCTATTTATGATCTAAATCTGACTTTCATGCTACTTTTCTTTGGATTTTGAATGTCATAGGTTGAAATAATTATCTCATATTTGTATTATACACAGACTGATAAGTTTACTGCAAGGAAGTTAAAATTTTGATCACCAATAGACATTTATTATTGATCTTTTGGTACAAAACATACATTTATTTTTGTCCGTAGACAAAAATAAAATTCATATTATTGAAGGAATACAAATATTAAAAGGGGGAAATGATGTGCTTAAATGTCTATGTCACGAACAATAATTGCAATCGGACTTCTTTCCACGCTTTCAAGAAATTTTTGAACCATCGTGCTGACAGTTTTGAATACCTTTTTTGCCCGTCATTGAAATCCACAAAGATCAAACCAAACCGTACTGTGTATCCAGCAGACCATTTAAAATTGTCTAGTAACGACCATGAAAAGTATCCTTTCACATTGACACCACCCCCGCAAACAAAAGAGAGGAAAATTAAATACAATGATAACTAGTTTAATGATTAAATAACCAAAATGTAACAAGGCTAGACCATATATATAAATAACCTTAGTAATAACTAGTGAAAAGAATTTTTTTGTTGTCATTTAGTCCTACGGTTTAATGGTATTCTTCTTCATTTGTAAATAAGAGGTCTTAGGTTTAATTCTCGTTAAAGGCGAATTTGAATCACATTATTGCTAACCCAATCCCTCATCCCTTTAGCATAAATAATATCGCTTGTTAAAAAAAAAACTTACTTGCTCTGTTAAGGTAATCGAGATGCTGATAGATGTAATCAATTCTATGGGTGTCATTGAGAGATTTCTCAAGTGATAATGTGGGATCATTCCACTCATCAATGCCTGCAAACATAATTTGTTATCGCGTACGATCTTTAAGTTTAGATCACTTTATAGAACTTAACTGAAACATTGATGATTTAATTAATCAAGGTTTAAAAATAATTACCGTTCTTAGTAATGTAAATGAGAGGATTTTGATAATTTTTCTTTGTGTAAACTAAAAGTTCTTGAAGTCCTTTAGGATAAACATATAGCCAGCTTGAAGCACCCTGCAACTCAATATTTGAAGATAATTGAGCTAATTACATGAAAACAATTATCCTTCGAATACTAATAACATAAGCTAATAATTTGATGCGTACCGGTGGACCAATATAGGGACCCCATTATGCAATGCTGCCACAAAATTAATGAATATTAGAATTTCATTATTCTACGAAACTTGAATTGATCAAAGTAAGTTTTTCAATTAGTGAAATAAGACTTTATTGTTGTTGTTGTACTCATGTGATTGAAAAACACGAGCATCAGTCAAGTAACTTGCATTTAGAGAATTATTGTGAGGTGCATAGCTTGAATAATGAGTAGTATAGTAATTTATTCCAATGAAGTCATATGACCCCTTTATTAACTTGGATTGTTCTGCCGTGAATACAGGTAATCGTTTTCCAACAAGAACTTTCATGGTGTGTGGATAACTACCACTTGTCAATGGCTCCATAAATCTATATAAACAAGAAAAATTAAAGAGTAAAGTCAATATTATACATGTAAAGTATTGGTGGCCACTTAAGGTAGTTGTGTTAAAATATAAATTATTAATATAGTTGCCATCCAAGCATAAAATCCAAAGATCGTAATGCAGCATTTTGATGGCGCGTGCTGTTAGAAACAGGCACAAACCAGTGTACCCCTAGTGCCATCCCTATTACGCCCCTCTGAATTTTCTGCACATTATCACGCAAATTTGGTTTTTTCAGAGCAAGAAAAAGGTACAACCCTTGTCTATTTAACTAAATAAACTATTCAATGTTGTATTAATTATAACTTAATAGCGTGTCACATAGAGTTTTGAATGAGGAACCAATAGTATGACCATAAAAAATAATTAATACCTGATATTTGTATCTGTACAGCTTTACTGCAGCTGCATGAGCAAGGAGGAAGTTGTGTGCCACCAAATATGGTTCAGTACCAGAATCTCCACCAGTACAGTTTCGCTCCATCCAAGCTGAACATCTTCCTGGTGCGAAAGCTCCTTCTGCATAAGCATTAACTGCATAGGTCCATGGCTCGTTCAAGGTCATCCAATGCTTCACTCGGTCACCAAATGCCTTATAACAAATTTCAGCGAAATCTCGAAAATGATTGCTACATATTGGAAGATTTAAAATCAATTATTTTGTGCTGATTTTGAAGCTTATGCATTAATTATAGCAGTACGCATTTAAATAAACGATCATTATGCAGAGGATATAAGCGTTCACTCACACAATTTTTGGGCTTAAGAAACCCCCGTATTCTTCTTCTAATGCTTGGGGAAGATCCCAATGGAAGATTGTCACGAATGGCTTTTGACCTATATATAACATGACCATTAAAAGTAAAAAATTCGGTTATAAGGTATTCTTATTAGATATTTTGTACCGTGGGAGGACATATGATACTGGGCAGCTATATCACCTCTGCTTAGGAGTGCATTGATGAGATTA
Source organism: Pyrus communis (assembly GCF_963583255.1). NCBI lineage: Eukaryota > Viridiplantae > Streptophyta > Magnoliopsida > Rosales > Rosaceae > Pyrus > Pyrus communis. Next base: position 26,006,077 of record NC_084810.1, on the reverse strand, counting down.
TTGTAGTATTTGATTCCTTCTTGGTTCACACCCCCACTTAACTTTCCATCTAATTGTAATTAGAAGAAACAAATAATCAAATTCCTTCAAAGGGCGTAAAACAGGACAGTCTCATGTAACAAAAAGAAAAGATATTAATTGAAAGAATGTTGTCTGCAATATATTGAGGATTTGTTGGAAACAATACTTGAACGTGGAGTACAACCACCCACTTACTTGGTATTACTCTGGACCATGAGATAGATAACCTATAAGCATCCAACCCCATATTCTTCATAATCCCTACATCTTCCTACATATGATAACACAAAAGATACTATAAGAATAAATCTCATCTGCGAATTAAATCCTGGATTTTCTTATGGTCGCAAACTTTAGTCTCCCGATGTGCTTATTGAATCAAGATTCAAGAAGGTATGGAGAATAAATTTGATGTGCTTTTTGAACCTTATAACGGTGATATTGATCAGCAGCTACATCTCCAGTGGTGCTACCATTGATCCTTTCTGCATTTAACCAAAGCAATTTTTATTTTTTAGAGAAAGATGATCGCAGAAATTAGTATACTTATGTGTGTGTACTGCAACTCACAATTTATTCATCTATAAGGAAAAATCGCTTCTTTTATATGTGTTAGAAGATTTCTGCACCGGACCAGGTTCAGTTAAATATCAACTGAAATAAATAAACATGCAACTTGTAATTGTTGTTAGGTAACAACATAATGAAGTCGCCGTTTTTGTCTATAAAAAATAGATTGAACTACAAATTAATGTATAAAGAGGATATGTTAATTATCACACACACACACATATATATTATGTTTGAACTTTCAGTCGGTTTCTTTTTTCCTCATTTTTTATAGCCGGAAATACAGGTATCCCGTCTGGGCAGAAAAAGAAAACAACCAAAGAAATTTTACTTGATTGCACCCTGGCCATGATGAATGTCCACGAGGCTATTTTATTACACTTATATAAAGCAGAACAAGTCAAGAATAACTAAATTTCATGAAGTCGACACTAGCACTACAATCTGAAGGTAATTTTCTCCACTTTGTAAATGAGAGATTTAAGTTCCACTGTCAAAAAGGGCGAATTCAATAACTAATTACAGTTGGCGCACTATGTGACTTAACCAAAATATCCAATTACAATGCATCGTTGTATAAACAGAATTTCATGAAGTGGTTCCAAATGAAAGATTACGCTTGGTTTTGAAAGATAAAAAAGGCATGCATGCAGCAGGCCGGCGAAGAGATAAATTAAATTTGGCTTAATTGGAGAAACCTATAGAACAAAAGAACGACACCAGAGATTTAGAAAAAGTTATTTAAAAAAGAAACAATGTGGTTTTGGTTGCAGACGTGGGCGTGACCACATTAGCTAGAGCAAAATTTGTGCTCCCCCTCATGCATCCTAGTCCAAATCTCCTTCTTTGGCATTTAAATTGGTTAAAAGTAAAATGTCGCTGGCATAGAAAACATGTAATTTGATTCGGGATGCATCTGTGGAGGTACCTGGATACTGGTGGGTGTAGTTATCCCAAATGCTTGGTTTTCTACCACCTTGATTCCATGCACCTTCATACTGTAGTACAGAATAATGACATCAGTATATATGTTAAAGATGCTAATTGGTGATCTGGCATTACAAGAAAGCATAAAACACAGAAAAAAGGCATATGACTGACTTGGTAAGCTGATGAAGCTGAGCCAAATATGAACCCTTTAGGAAAACTGGTCCTGTTGAGGCTGGTAGTGCTATAACGACTAGGTATAACAGGAGATTTTTTAGCGTTTGTCAATGCAATGCCAATTATAAATAGCACAGCCAACAGCAAAGAATCAAGTTTCATTGCCAAAAATAAGGGTTTCTGGTGATCCAGACTGGTTTTTGCTCTTCTTGGCATGGCGTTTATATAGAGGAAGTACACTTGAGAAAAACAAATGAAGGATGATATTGAACCAGAAAACGTGGGAGGAGACGTATTGTAGAAATTTTCAGGTCGACGGGCCGAGGGCCCACTCCAACAACACCGATACTGTCCCCACTTAACCACCTGCACAATCCTCAGGTGTGGGGTTTTATCACAAAAGGCCTCGGTGTTAATTAGAGAGGGGTATTTCTATTTAAAGCACTCTTCTCTTCTCCCTCTGTCCGATGTGGGACTGGGGGTTCCAACACTCCCTCGCACGTGAGACCCCACTTATGGGTCACACGTGAATTTCCACACATCGGCAACCACGTGGAGCCACGTCGGGACTCACCCAATCACGCGGGGCCAATGGGGACCCACCCAAACACGTGGCATCTTTGGCCTACGTGGACAATCACGCGGGGCCAATGGGGACCCACCCAATCACGTGGCAGTACGGGCCCGTCCCCTGGCTCTGATACCATGTAGAAATTTTCAGGTCGACGGGCCGAGGGCCCACTCCAACAACACCGATACTGTCCCCCACTTAACCACCTGCACAATCCTCAGGTGTGGGGTTTTATCACAAAAGGCCTCGGTGTTAATTAGAGAGGGGTATTTCTATTTAAAGCACTCTTCTCTTCTCCCTCTGTCCGATGTGGGACTGGGGGTTCCAACACGTATAATAATATATGATAACTGCTATTAGTCTTCGCCAATTTAGGTAAGTTTTCAATATAAGACTATGTATTACGGGAAGTTACAAAGTGAAGGCACGCCAACATTCAAAAGTCAATTAATCGTTTATTGACACTAATTAATAACTGTAATCTGATGTGAGAAGAGTATCAATATATCCCACGTCATAATTAATTTTGTGTGATATATATAATATATAATTAATGGCTAGTATGGGATTGTTCGAGTAAGAAACATTTTTGTTCATAAGTGATTTTAATAGAAACATAACAAACTGTCTATTAAAAATATTTATTAACAACTCCTAAAATAACATGATAGTTGCTTTTTAGAAAGCACTTTTGGTTGTTTTTTGCCAAGTAATGTCATCCGTACTTCTAGCTATCGGAAAAGTACCTTGATCATTCGAAAAACACTTCTAAACTGAGCTAATTAGGTAAGAGGGGAAAATGAGAGGTGGGTGTGTATATGTGGGGTGAAAGTCTATTTTTAAGGTTCTGAAACGTGAACGATATACATACAACTTTCTCTTCTTGATTTGAAATAGTCTTCAGCTACTTGAATTTTTTAATAAGGAAAAAAATTGCCATGGGATCATAAGAAGCATGAATTGTAGGGATAATTTTCATATATTGATATCAACAAGACTTACAGCTTTATACAAAGTCTTACATGATTTGTTTCCTATTCTATCTCCTACAAATAAGGCTAATTAATAACCTAACAGGCAAGTAAATATAATGTTGACAAATCAATTTGAGATTCCTTTCTTAACACTCCCCCTCAAGTTGGAGTGTATGTTAATGACACCCAACTTGTTAAGTAATGTTTCAAATTGTGTCGAGCTTAATGGCTTGGTGAATATGTCTGCTAGTTGATCACCTGTTCGTATATATGACGTGCGTATCATTCCCTTTTGAATCTTCTCTCGTACTAGATGACAATCAATCTCTATGTGCTTTGTTCGTTCATGAAAAACGGGATTTGAAGCAATGTGTATAGCTGCTTGATTATCACAAAACAAGGACACTGGTTGATGATGATTCACTTCCAAATCCTTTAGAATATTCCGCAGCCATGTTATCTCACAACATGTAGTGGCCATAGACCGGTATTCGGCTTCGGCACTGGAGCGAGATACGGTAGTTTGCTTCTTAGTCTTCCATGAAATCGGTGCTTGGCCAAGCAACACGCAGTAACCAGTTATCGACCGCCTAGTGTCTCGGCATCTAGCCCAATCAGCATCACAAAATGCTTGTAACCGCAATGAACCTGTGGAAGGAAAGAAAATGCCTTGCCCAGGCGCTTGTTTGATGTATTTAAGTACCTTGTGTGCAGCATCTAAATGTGGCTGCCGAGGCTTCTCCATGAACTGGCTCAACACATGTACCGCATAAGCCAAATCTGGTCTTGTGATGGTCAAATATATCAATCTACCCACAAGTCTTCGATATGAAGAAGGATCATCCAACAGTTTTCCTTCCAATTGCGTGAGAGCCAAATTTTGGTCTAAAGGAAACCTGGAAGGTTTTACTCCTAGAAAACCGACATCATTCAGTATCTCCAGTGCATATTTACGTTGGCATAGAGTGATTCCATGCTTCGATCTTGCAACTTCTATTCCCAAGAAGTACTTGAGCACTCCCAAGTCTTTCAGTTTAAAGCGATAGGAGAGAAATTGTTTGACTTTGTTAATCTCACATAAGTCATTCCCTGCCAGTATGACATCGTCAACATAAACCAATATAACAATGAATGTACCTTGATGCCGTCTAGTGAAGAGCGAGTAATCAGACAAGGATTGTTGAAATCCAGCAGCCTTGAGAGCATTGGATAATTTGATGAACCATTGTCTCGAAGCTTGCTTTAAACCGTAGAGAGATTTATGCAACTTGCACACTCTTGTCTCCCCCTTGCGTCCGAAACCAGGAGGCAAAGACATGTAAACATCCTCTTCCAAGTCACCATGTAAAAAAGCATTGTTCACATCGAGCTGATGAAGGTGCCAGCCTTGCGAGGCTGCAACACTGAGAAGGACACGAACAGTAGTCAATTTAGCGACGGGAGCAAAAGTGTCACGGTAATCAATCCCTTCGACCTGATTGTATCCTTTGGCAACAAGACGGGCTTTGTACCGTTCGATGGCGCCATCGGGTTTGAGCTTCACCTTATAGACCCATTTGCAACCAATGGGGCGTTTGCCCGAAGGAAGATGCACAAGCGTCCAGGTATGATTGGCATGGAGGGCTGCAAGTTCATGTTGCATGGCAGCACGCCAATGAGGATCCTTGACAGCCTGGGAGTAGCTAGTAGGTTCCTTATGGAGGGTGAGAAGAGCAACAAAGGTTTTATAGAGGGGTGAGAGACGAGTATAGGATAAGTGAGAAGAAAGTGGATGAGGGGTACCTGAGGACGCGCGAACCACGTTCGTGGAAGATGAGGTGGGAGCCGGCCGGGAAGGGAGAGACGCTTCGACGTGAAAGTCCTGCAAAAGGGAAGAAGGCTTGGTGGGGCGTGTGCTGCGTCGGGATGGAGGTGGGGGTGGGGTGGGTGTAGGCGTGGAAGCAGATAAGGGTAAAGGTGTATCGGGAGCAGCTAAAGGAAGGGGCCGAGGGGAAGAGGGTGGTGGATTGGAGGGAGAAGGGTCATCAGAGGATGGGTCAGTGGGAGTGTGAGTGGGTGTGAAGGAAGGTTCCATGTCAAAAGAGAGCAAGGGCGCGGAAGGTGTGGTGTGAAGGGAGGAGGTAGGTGAGGTTTCTATCTGGGAGTAAGGAAATTGATCTTCAAAGAAAATCACATCCCGGGAGAGAAAGACCTTTTGAAGTTGAAGATCAAAAAGTTTATATCCTTTTGTGCCATAAGGGTATCCTAAAAAAATGCAACGACGAGCACGGGGATCAAACTTGGAGGGTTTGTGTGCATGAGTGGAGGCAAAACAAAGACACCCAAAGACCCGTAAGTGAGAATATGTGGGGGGTTTGTGAAACAGTTTTTAATATGGAGTTTGCCCATGAAGAAGTGGAGTGGGGGTTCGATTAATAAGATATGCGGAAGCAAGGATGGCATCCCCCCAAAATCTTTTAGGTAAGTGAGCTTGAAAAAGCAATGCACGAGCAACATTAAGTAAATGACGGTGCTTGCGTTCAGCGACACCATTTTGCTGGGGTGTGTGGACACAACTAGTTTGGTGAATAATGCCTTGGGAAGCATAAAATGCATCAAGTTTAAATTCGAGACCATTATCACTTCGAATCATTTTAACTTTAGTGTTAAATTGTGTGGCAACCATATGAATGAATCGAATGAGGAGGTCTTTGGTATCAGATTTATGTTTCATTAAATAGATCCATGTGCACCTAGTGTGATCATCAACAATAGTAAGAAAGTACTTTGCACCAGAAAGAGAAGAAACTTGGTAACCACCCCAAATGTCAACATGAATTAATTCAAAACAAGAAGTAGCAGACATGGAACGTAAAGGAAAAGGCAACCTTGTTTGTTTAGCCAAGGGGCAAATTAAACATGGAGTGGGATCACATGGTTTATTGGAGGAAAAGGGAAATAACATGGTAACTTTAGGCGACGGATGACCAAGGCGTTGGTGCCAAAGGTTGGGAGGAATGATTTGGATGGCATTGCATGTTCCTTTCTTCGGTGTGTCGAGATAGTAGAGTCCCTCCCGTTCAATTCCGTCCCAATCATCTTCCCCGAGCGTAGGTCCTGAAGGACACAAAAATTGTTTAAGAAAAGAGTAATAGCAAGAGAAGTATGAGCCAATTGACTAATGGAAATTAAATTTAACGTGAATATTGGAACACAAAGAACATTGTCAAGGATAAAGTCAGGGGAAAAAATGACTCGGCCAACGTGAGTGACCGTGGCAAGGGATCCATTGGGTAATTCAACAGTGTGATTTTGAACAGGCCTGGAGGATGTAAGGGACTCGGGGCTGCAAAATATGTGATCTGAGGCACCACTATCCAGGATCCAAACATTGTGCTTGCCATGACGCATGAATGAGAAAGCCTTACCTGAGAGGTCTTCGTGACTGGAAGAATTACCAACATGGTTGGCAAAAGAGGATTTGTTTTGATGCAACATCTTGAGGATTTGCTTGCAATCGTCTGGAGAGAATGGGAAGGTGGAAGTCCCCTTGTTGGTCACGGCAACTTGATTGCCTTTGGCAGAATGGCTTGGTTCGCTGTCTATGGCTGCTTTCCTTTTGCGGCAGTACTCGTACGAGTGACCCTTCCAACCACAGAAAGTACATTTAATATGTGCTCGGCAGTTTTTGGTGCTATGATTCGTCTTATTGCACTTGTCGCATCGTAAACCACCATCCTCATTTTTAGGTTCTCGGCTTCCACCCTTGACAGCGAATACAGCAGCTTCGGGTTGGGCGGTGCTCCTTCCACTTGAAACTTCGACTTGCCTTTCATGACGAAGAACAAGTGAGTAAGCCTTGTTTACGGTGGGCAAAGGCTCGAGAAGGAGGGTGTTGCTGCGAACGGTAGAGTAAGATTCGTTCAAACCCATGAGGAACTTCATCGTCTTCTGTGTTTCAATGTAGGAGGTGATCTTCTTCCTTGTGTCACAACCACATGTGGGGATAGAGCATAACGCATCGCGTTCGTCCCAAAGACTTTTAAGTTTGGTGAAGTAGGAGCTCACGGTCATGGTGCCTTGTATGCAGTCGTGAATCTCGTTTTCAATGTGAAACAGTTGGACAATATTCACATGAGAAAATCTTTCGTGCAGATCAAGCCACATATGCCGTGCATCATTGCAGTGAATGACGCTCCCAGAAATTTCCTTGGACATGGAACCGAGCAACCATGTCTTCACCAGATTGTTGCATCGATTCCATTGTTGTAATTCTTCAAATTGGTCTTCACGGGGCTGTTTGATTGTTCCATCAACAAGCCCTAATTTATTCTTGACCGTCACGGCCATGGTCATGGATTGAACCCATGTACCATAGTTATCTTCCGCGAGAGGTTGAGGCACGAGAACCGCACCAGGTTGATCCGAGTGATGAAGAAAGAGTGGGTGATTAGGGTTTTCCCACTTTGGATGTGAAGTCATGCCTGAAGAGGTTGACTTTTCTGATTTGTCACCCATGGCTATGGTGGCTAGGGTTTGTGTTTGTTTCTTTGCTTTTTATTTGCCCAGAAATCGTTTCACTCTGGTACCATCATAAGAAGCATGAATTGTAGGGATAATTTTCATATATTGATATCAACAAGACTTACAGCTTTATACAAAGTCTTACATGATTTGTTTCCTATTCTATCTCCTACAAATAAGGCTAATTAATAACCTAACAGGCAAGTAAATATAATGTTGACAAATCAATCTGAGATTCCTTTCTTAACATGGGACTTGTCTGGATCGCATGTTTATCTTCCTTTTGTTCTGGAAGGCGTATGATTTTTTTCTTACGTTAAATATCTCAGGATAAGCATTCCATGGTAGTATGAGAAAGGTCTAAATCACATTCTTCCTTCCTCCAAACCAATTGAAGAATTCCACTTTGAAATTTTCTTCTTGTTATATCCTAACAATTTTACCTTGAATCTGCGCCTCTAATTTGAATTGCATATGTAGCTTACAAGTTATGAAATTTTGTGTATATACTAACACTAACCATTGTATCGGAACTATATAAACGAAAGTGGCCACCGTGTTGATTAAAATGTGAACATAAAACTCCAAATTAAGTTTGGAGACGAGGGAATATCCTTCTCCACACACCTTCACATGTGATCTCTTTCTACTTAACACTTATTCAACTTGAATTTCGATGTTGTGTGAGGTGGAAACTCGAATAACACATATCTTAGAATTTGAGTGCTCAACCTAAAATCTAAGGCCCGAGATATTTCAAACAATAACAAAAATTTTGATTCAATGTACTATACAACAACATAGACTTATCTTATTAAGTGGGGTTGACTGTATGAATCTTATAACGTTATTGCACTCGGTTTCATTTAGGGTTTGTTATATAGAGATTTGACGTGAAAACGGAATGTCAGCTGTCGACTACCTAACACCCTTTCTCTCCTCCTTTATCTAGATTTGAGACCGCCAACAGAGTATAAAATTACACAGATGAAGTTTTTATTAAATGTAATACATATGGAATACATCACATGATATCTTTTATATTCTTTTAGAATCTCCACAATGCATATAAAATGACACGAGGAGCAAACGTACAACCGCACAAGGAGTATTTTCGCTAATCACCATTTAGTGTGGTCTATACTCACCACCTTATTTATCACTTTTAGATGAGTTTGAATTTCGAAATTCGTGTAGTGGATAGGCACAAATCTCAAAATCTAGACTCGTCTAACAGTGATAAATAAAATAATGAGCATATACCACACTAAATGGTGGTGAACAAAAATGCAGTCTTTAATTAATTCTTTAATTTGTTTTTGTGCCAACTAGTCACTAAATTAAGCCTACTTTGACACTGGCTCCCTGTACGTCAAGACCAATTGCCTGCCAAACGAACTCTCAGTTTCCATGCATGGCTAGAGAGCCGCAGAACAGCACTAGACCAACCTTATATAGAATGCCCCTCAAAAGTTACTCACACAACATAGAAACAAAGAGAGACTAGAGCCTTCTTCGACTGATTTAAATCGAAAAAACTAGCGGAATTAGCCAAGAAAACCAAGGGTTTAGGAGCAAATCCTAGCCGCAAAACACTGTCCTTGTAATAGACGAGAGGCAACTGGTCAATTAAAGCCCACCCAATACAATGATGCTTATCTAAAGTTCATATTTTGAGGACATGTGAGAACCTCTTTTACCTCTTTTTCTGTTTTATCTTGTGATATTGTTACGATGGTTCTATGACTTGCAAGGTTGTTATCTTTTTTATTAGTTAAATATGGGTTTTAGTAGTGGTTGAGAAATTGTATTGTATTCATTATGAGTTTGTAATTAGGAATTTGTGTAGTGTTTTTTTGGCGTGTTTGATTTCTTGGTTACGTTTGATATGTCTGTTCTATGTACGTTTTTGATGGTTTTTCTTAACAAATCTTTTTTACTTTAAAAAGGACACAAGGCTAAGTATTAGTTAACTTGATGAGCACTGGCTTCATTTTTTATTTTTTTTTTCAAGAGCCCTGACTTCATTTATGAACAAAGTGTTATAGTAATTTAATTAGCATGCCGAACTTAGTTAAGTTGGTAACAATGCTGGATGGAACGTTGTATGTGAGACCATTGTACAACATATTCAAAAAACATGCAAACAACATACAAAACACATGAAATAAACGGCAATCCCTTTCAATAAATTTAGCAAAGAAGTCCCAGTGAATATTTGGGAATTCTAAACTCAGTCAGCACAAGGCTAAATATTAGTTAACTTAATTAGCATGTGGCTTCATTTATATACGAAGTGTGAATTACACACTTTCAGAGCTTTATTTTTCTCATATTCTAATTTTTTTTTATAAGTCGTCTTCTAATTTTGTCCAGATCTCATGTGGAGGAATGCTAGCTCCTTCCTTACCATTTTTTTTTTCCAGATCCTACGATATTACTTGATGATGCAACCTATTTATTTTCTAAGTTACTTTGTAAAAGTCATTCTACGAAACACTACACTAAATCCAAATTTATTTAGTCATCAAACTTGTGATCCAACAATAGACGAATTATGACTTCAATTAATGAAATTATGACACTATTAATCGAATAGTCAAACGATTTCTGTTTTTTTTTTTTTTTTTTTTTTTTTTTTTTTTTTTTTCGGGGTAGAGTTCATCTTTGTGGGTAGTCTACAAATTAACTATTTCGATCATCAAGCAACATTGTACTTTAACAAAGGTATAGAAGAAATTAAAAAAAGAATGTAAAAATGAAAAGAGATATAGCATTCCTCATGTAATACTTATAAATTTATTTTTAAGATATAATAAATTAGCTTGGTCTTTTCTTTTGGGTAGGAATCGTTCTAGGTGGCTTATAACATTTTTTTTTTTTTTTTGAAACAACTGGCTTGTAAGCTTAAAACACTGAGAAAAATAAAAGATAGTGTTATTCACACACTTGTTTTTACTTCTCACACACCCTTACTAATTTTAGATCATATTGATCTTTCTTCAAATCATTCGAGGCTGAAAACTAAGAAGAGTGTGAGAAGTAAAATTGACTGTGTGGATAATACTACCCAAAATAAAAATTTGAGCTTACCCAAAATTCAGAAACTTACTCAGCTTGGAGAAAAGAAATTAAAATATGAGCATATCAGCCAGGATAGTACTACGTACTACTATGTGATATGAGCAACCCACTAATAGAAAATGTTATAAGTATTCCCCATGATCTTCCTCAGTTTAATTAATGAAATCTATCTTCTCTTTTTGTTGGAAAACGAAATTTATCTTCGAACGTGTTTATTAGATATTACGTACTATTAAAGACAAAGTCAGCTAGCGCACCGCAGAGTTTTAATTTTTCAATTTTGTAGTATTTATCGTGACTCATGCATGTGTCCAGTTGTTCTTCTTTTTTTCAACCATTGATTCCAATATAGAAATATACACTGTGTAGAATATAAAATCTGAAGAATACCTTGTTGTGAATTAAGAATACCTAGTTGAAAATTGGAAGTTGGATCTATTATACACACACTTACGAAATCCAATCTAGTTAGTTTTCTTAACTCCTATTTGTTTATTGTCATGACTTACTGGAATTGGATACAATGAACGGGATTCGCGTGATTCGTTATGTGAGTGAGGGTGAGAGATATGACTATCTATTGTATTGACCTTGGAAATTTAGAGTAGAGAAAGTTTTGCTTGTGAGTGCTTTAAGACTTGTTTGAAAATGCTTTTATAATGACTAAAACACTTATAGTGAAGATATTTTTGTGTTCTAAAAGCACTTGAAGTGTTTCCTACTAGAGGCGGCAATTATATGCTTCTTGCATGAAGCATTCAAGTTTTTTTTTTTTTTTTATTTATTTATTTTTTTTTTTAGGATTCACTTACATTTTTTTTTTCACTAAGGATTGATTCCAAAAACATTTTCACAAAAACCATTTTCAACCATTTTAAAAACACTTTCAAGTGAGCTCTTAATAAATGAGTATGAGCTGACGAAGTTGCAATTGAGTAACAATCAGAAGGGGAATGCTAGCAAGACTCGCTCAAAATGCTAGTACGGCCAAACTTTCCATTCACGTATATTTTCAGTACTTCCTCAAATAAGAGATTTTTCAATGTTTTCGGAACACGAGTTGATATACTATGCGCCATAATAAGAGTTTTTTTTTTTTTTTTTTTTTTTTCAAGTGTCCATTCACTTATATCACGACACATGATGTATTAGCCTATGTTCTAGGAACATTGAAAATTTTCTCATCAACATTTTAGCTGGGTCCCACATTAATATTATTCAAAATAAAAGTTTTTTTTTTTTTCAATTAATATCTTCCATCAGCCCATATAAAGGTCCTACCCTCACCCTGTCATCAATTTAATGAGGGATTGAACAGTTAGCCAATCAAAAGCATAACTTAATATTACAATTTTAAGTCACATAGTACTACGGTGTAGTGGTATTCCTCTTTACTTTTAAGTAAGAGGTCTTAGGTTCGATTCTCGCGAAATGCGAATTTGAGTCATATTATTGCTAGCTCATTGTGAGGCTAATCTCACTCCCTTAGTATAGATAATATCGTTTGTTAAAAAAAAAAAATATTACAATTTCAAAATTCTACAGTGCAATATGAGAAAATTAAAACTTCATAGTTTATCTTAAAAATCACGCCAAAAAAAGAATTTTTTTTTTCGACGGTATGAGGAGAATTTTATTGATATCAAAAAAAAGAATACACCTAGTCAGGGAGGGATATAAACCTAACCCCATAACGCAAGAAAAAAGGATGAAAACAATACATGAAAAAAAGGGGGACATAAACCTTACCCCTCTAGAAACAAAATCAACAAAGATACAGGGAAAATAGGGGGACATGAAACCTAACCCCTCTAAAGCCAAACCTAAAGGTCTAAACCTACAAAACATAATAACATCACAAGGTTAAGGGGAAAAAAAATCAAGAAAGTAAGACAAACCTATATGTTGAAATGCACATTAATTTGAGAAGTGGAAGCCATGAAATCCAATATAGTCTGAAAACAAAGCAGCATGAATTGTTCGTAAAATTGTTCGCAACCACATTTCCTTCACGATATATGTGAGAGGAATAGAAAGTCATCTTCCAGATGCGGTCTAAACAAATAGACCATTGCGTACAAAGATGCCAAGGAGGATCAAAATTAGTTGATTGGAGAGTAGAAATAACACTAGAAGAGTCACTTTCCAGTCAAAGACAATGCCAACCCCACTAAAATGTGAACTCTGCACCAATTATAACTGCTGATAATTCTACATAAAAAGAGTTGTGATGACCAATCTCTTGGCAGAAACCACTAAAAAAGTGACCATGGGAATCTCGGAAAACTCCTCCACAAGGAGCAGGACCAGGATTTCCTTTAGACAAACCATCTGTATTAAATTTAATCCAAGAGAACCAAGGAGAAAACCAAACAACAATAGTTATCCAACACCAGTTGATGAATGGTATATTAAATATATTTTTTCTTGTTTGATACGACTATATTACACTCAACGCTGAGTCTCAAGTTGTATGTTAAGGGTGTGAATTTAAGGCCTAATTTGAGCTATTCAAGTTGAAGTCGGACATTATGAGTTATCAAAGCTTTGAGTATAGATCTTCCTCCATAGACTTCGGATAAGGTTGTTATATAAGTTTAACCCATGCTCAGCCAATTCAAGTCCTAAAAGATTGTTAGATATTATTGAGGAATAATTTGACCTTTAAAAGCAACGAAGAAAATGAAGTCATAATCACTTTAATAGTAGGCTTCTTCTCTTTTACATAAATAATATGCTCGACTTTAATAGGTAAGCTTAGTTCTCTTATAGAAAAAATATGCTCGACTTACAATAGGCACATCTAAGTCCAATAATGAGCTAGTTTTTCCATGAGAGCAATGACCACTATTTATTAGACAAACAATCCATACGATTCTCCTATTAGAATTCACACAGAATACCAAAATAGTCTCCTAACCAAATTATAAGCAGTAAAAATCAGTTTACATACTAAGTCCAATTTCATGTAAATTAGTAAAAACTAATCCTCTTTTCATAAGACTTTTCTACACCAATTTGAATCAACCAGCTATAAACCACTTTCATACTCATATTCTTAAATTCCCACTTGAATGTGAATCAAGTTTCTAGCACAACTTTCAAATTATAACATAAGTGAACACTAAGGCCATCTCTAATCGAAGGGGCTATGTTTAGCCTTGTTCAGAGTTATAACCCTACAAGAAATTATTTTTAAATGAACAGTGTCAAACCACATTTATATATCCTTTCCAACCGAATGGGCTATTTTTTAGCCCCTTTATTATTTTTAAGTTTGTTCTTTAACTTTATTAGTTAATTGAATTAAGCTACCATATTAAAATAAGGTTATCTAAACATATTTTGAGTGCCACTTGTCGCTAAATAAATAAGCCTCCGGATTTCTTATTTTTATATAATCCCAACAACTTAGACATTAATTCAAAGATCACAATTCAATTGAAATACATCTTAAATATTAAAACTACATCAACTTAATTAATATTAAAACTACAACAATTTAGATATTAAGGATTACAACAAATTAGGAGTTTAAAGAGTATGAAGAATTAAAACAAAATGATGTAAGATAGTATGGAAGGGTGAAATGATGTGAGAAATGACTTAGGTATTTATATATATTTTTTAATTTCGTCATAATTTTTTTTCTTCAAAATATGACGTCAGCTAGCAAGTTGGCTGCTAACAGCTTGGGCCCCTCAAACGAGCTGGCTGGCTAGACTTGCCCAGCCCAATGGCCAAAGGGCTTGAGTTTGGCTTCGGGGGTCCCTTTTTCTTTTGGTCCAGACCTCCATTGAAGATTTTTTTTTTTCTCATTTCAGGCTATAACACAACCCATAGCCCTATGGTCTGATCCATTGGAGATGGCCTAAGTCTTTACATTGAAAGAGTTTATCATCACAAACATTCTGCCAATACATTTCAAAATATAGAATCAAAGAACCACTGTTACAAACATAATACAAAACGGATTCCAAGATTGCTATATCCAATTTGCATAATCAATGTTGTGATCAAACCAATAAAGCAAACTCAATATAATTTGCTTCAACTTATCTGGTCAAACTTAACAACTATAATGTTAAACTTCAGTCAACGGCAAATTTTATAAACTTTCACATTACTTTAACACAATGAGTAATAAAGTAATGATTCAACCAATTGGTTAATCAAACTACAACTTGATTCATAAGCATCAAAAGGAATTATAACTTCACAATATTAAGTGTTAGTTAATAGCAAGTTTGTTAACCAATAGTCATTTTAACACTATGAACAACTTATCCATAATTCAACAAATTGCTTCAATAAAACCACCACCTGGTTTCCAAGCATCCAAATGAATCATGATACCAAAATTAATAGTCGGTCTAAATACCCTTAGATTTATGCTCACATTTGAACATATGATTCTCCCACTTGAGCATAAGTTGAAGTATCATGCTGCCGATAAAGAAATCAGAGCTATGAACCAATTGGTTCTCGATTTCTCACCAAAACAGATAATGCATAATCTCAATTTAATCATATAAACTTAACACCATTATGCAACCAGTTTATGTATCAAATTAAAGATAGTCTCAATCATAGGATTAACTCATCTCACATAAACCCAAAATTACCAGTTTCAACAACGACCAAAATTAGAATAATAATCACAACATTTTTTACATTTAATTTGATTCTAACTGGTTCATTATACATCAAACAAATCAACCAAAACTTTAATAATGTCTAGACATCGTAATAATATATCTTGATTAAAATGAGATTAACAAGATCTCTTATCTTTTGAAGGAACTTAAGATGATCATCCAACAAATATTAGTATACATAATAAATTAAAATCAAATCACTTGCACTAGACAATAGCATATATACTTTTGCCTATTATAACTTTGGTCTAAAACTTTTCTTATGGTGAAGTGACCCAAACTAGTAAGGCAAGTAAATTTGATAGTAGCCAATTGCATGATTACATTATGCCATATAACAATCTTAACGGTGGAAAAATCCACAAACACTTCCCATATATTCCATCCATACAATTACATGAGTTACAACACATACTGAATCCTTTCCCTAAACACTGATTGTGGATGATCCCCGCAGCCATGAAAGCCTTAAAAGCATACTCTACCAAATCATCAAAAAATATAATAGCATTTGGCAAAATTTATTTGAACCCATATAACTTCTTTTTATACCCAATTTAAACTTTAAACTTGAATTGTCTTTCTTACCCTATAACATAATTATCACTAAGTACAAAATAAAATTAACAATAAAACTAAAATTTATTAATAAACCCACACCCAATTTAAGAGCAAGAAGAGCAACCTGGTATGTGCTCAAGTTGGCTTGTGCTGCTACTGAATATATTTTTAAAATAGGTATATGTATATACAAGAGTATTGGACTAGTAGCAACAACGTTGTCAACTAGGGGAAACGAGTTCACCATTGTTGTGTGCTGTGAACCAAGAAATCAGAAGAAATAGGAACTCAAAGGTAGTCTTTAATCTATTGGGCAAATGAATCTTTGGCGGCAATTACATATTGTCAACCTGGTAAGTTTAAAATGTAATGAATTTTACATGGTTTTTAATTGTTTTGAATGAGTGTAAAGATAAATTTACATATTGAATTGAGTTGGGAGGGTAATTTAGCTAGTAAATTTGGGTTTAAAGAGATATCAATAGTTTAATTAAAAATAATATGAGTTTAGAGAGTAAATTGGGTGTAGAAAGAAGTTATATTTGTGCAAATAAAATTCCCCAAAGCCTTTAGATGTTAATCGATTAATGTAAAACATACTATATTTTTACGAGCAATCCTACTTGAAAATCAAAAGGAAAACAAAAGGGACTGGTAGATTCATAATTTCTCATCCAAACAGGTTCAATGATCGAAATAGAGAGAAGCCAAAGAACCCATACAATACTTTAATTTGAATGACATCTAAATTGAGTAAACTAATAGTATACAACCATAAAGTATGGTAGCCAAAAGTACAACAGTTGAGTCCAAAGCCTTCTAAAAATTTAAGTCTTTGCCATGAATCAAACTTCACCAAAAACTCTAAAATTAATAGCACGCAAATTTGGAAAAAAAAAAAAAAAAGAGAGAGAGAGAAATAAAGAACTGACCTGGGACTGGGAGACTTCTATATGGAGGAGGCCCAAAGGAAACCATCAACAATTTAGATCAATGCGGTCCTTTATCTACAGCCCAAACAAATTAAAGATAGAAAAAAATGTTGTGGAAAATAAAAAGGATTAGGTACCTTAAATCTCCTAACTTTTTAATGTCATTCCAAATTAGTTTTAATCTTTTTTAACATTCTAAAAAGTACCTAACCTTTTGGTAATGTCACATCAATTAAGCCCTAGTTAAATTTCTGTTAGATTAACTAGGCGTTACTTTGTCTGCAAAATCAATAGAAGGTCATTGAAGCATAGCCTCCACCAACTAACAGTCACCGCCACCCCCATCAGGCCATCACCTCCAAATCCAACGCACAACCACCAACTTCACACTACAACTCAAGCCACCAACATCGAGAAAAAGATCATGGAGGTTGCTATAATGGTATGGACTCCCATGATGCAACAACCATCATCTTCACCGCCCACAAAGAAGAACTGGAAGCTTTACGAACCGAGAATCATAAAGTGAGGAAATTAAATGAGTAGAAACAAGCTCATCGGTACCCTATCTGAATTATTAACCATCTTCTTTGTTAGGAGATTTCCCTCATAATATAATTTCAATTTGGGTTCATTTTCGATCTAATTCAATGCCCATTTAATCATTGGGTGTCATATTATATAATCTCAATTGAAAATTTATATTTTGAGACAACTAATATTACTGTTGACCATGATATACCCAGTTGGTGATTTCTAAATATAAAAGTTGTGATGAGGTTTCGGTGGCCATAGGTTGAGCTTTGATATTTCCAATTTTCTTTTTCTTTTTTTTCCATTTTATTTGTGAATTTATTTATTTATTTTTTATTTTTTCATCTTCATGTCTTTTATGAGGTTATTTAATTATTATATTAGTGTCCAAGTAAGCTAAAAAGTGAGATCCATTGTTGTCACATGTACATTTAACGGAAAAATAAAATAGACCTTAATGGATGTGGCATTTTCAATAGGTTTGGTACTTATTTGAAATGTTTAAAAATGTTGAGATCAATTTAAAATGACACTGAAAGGTTGGGAAACTTTAGGTACTTAGTCAAAATAAAAATAAAAGTGCTCTTCAAAAAATCAAAGCAAAATTACCTTTTTAAATAGATGAATTGTGCTTATGCAAACTGAATGCTAGTTATATATGTTCCTATAGTTCTAACAGCAGTCCTCCATGGAAGCACCACCTGATGCAAGGAGGAAATCTGATACATTTTCGTTTTCTAAGCTGATTAAACCCAGGATGCAAGGAGGAAATCTGATACATTTCCTTTCTTGCTAAGCTGATTAAACCGAGGACCACTTACCGATCCCATGTGGTTGCAATAAATCAGTGATACACAACTGAGAGAAAGGAAAATACCTTGACTAACCAATTATTTGTTCAGAATTCGATCCCTAATTACTCATGAAAAACAACTCAGCTAATAACTTCACTATTTTCCTCTAATGGTTGAAGCTCAGAGCCATATCATATACAAAATGCATTTTGTTAAACAGAACGAGATTCAAAGTTAACAAATAAACGTAATTACTCTCAAGATTGAGGAGACAACGCTTAAAGATGGAAAATTGTGCTCACATATCCAGTCCATAAAGAGAGAAATTATCGCATGATATATTTATACTAAGAGATGAGAAAAATAAACTGGTTTCAAACTCATCATTCACGATATTCAAACTTAAGATTTATGACCTATAAGTAAAAGAAGAATATCATTATATAATACTGGCATGGTACATGCATTGTTGTATCTTCTACTTCATGTATACATTTATATAGGATTCATCTGTCACATTTATCTAGCATTCATGTACACTTAAGGGCGGCAGAACTTTTGGTTTCTCGATCAATTCTCAAATTTTATTTAGAAATATATGTAAGGCTCTCTCATTAAGAATGCTCTTTTCCACACAAATTCAAGGCATTCTTAGATGAATACAGAGTTATTCTTCAAGTATTTATACTTGAATTATACGTACTAATTATTCTAGTTGCCTTATGTCCTGCGCCATCATGAGATCAACTTTGATACACAAATTCGGTGTTCCCAACACTACCATCCACAAATGATTTGATTTCTTCCGTATTGTTTGAGGACTTCTTGAGGAAACTTTGGAACCAGTACGTTGAGGATTTTGAGGATCTTTGTAGACTTTCGTAATCTACATAAATGATACCAAATCGAACAGTGTATCCATCGCCCCATTCAAAATTATCTAGCACTAACCATGCAAAGTATCCCTTCACATTAGTACCATTTCTGCACACACGCAGAAACATATAAAATGCATTGATGCAAAAATCAAGTTTAAATAACCATACTCAGTTTTTCAACAAAAACTTACTTGATTGCTGCTTGAACGTAACATAGGTGGCGATTGTAATAGTCAATTCTATTGGTATCATTAAGGGCTTCGGGTAGTGGTAATGTAGGATCATTGAACTCATCAACCCCTACAATGTAATGCATTATCATATGTATTTAGTTTTTTTATTAAGCGATATAAAATTATTTTTAAATTTAGACTTTACAACACTTATTGTATTTTAAACCATTACATTATATATAAAAAGGGAGAAGTGCTGATTTAGTATTTAAACTATCATCTCAGTGAAAATTAGGTCATTGAATTATTTTTTTGGCAAAATAAGTCTCCAAATTCATCAAAAATTGCTAATTTCATCCCTAATATTATATTCAAAGCTATTTTATCTAATTTTTCGTTAATTTAAATCACTTGACACACTTTAGAGTGTAATACCATCATTTTCTCGCCTATAAGCCCTTAATATTCATATTGGTTGTGAATCTAACACCTAATTTACTTTCCAAAGTTAACTTCATACACTATTTCTTTTAAAAAATTACTAATCTACCCTCCAATGTGTATCACATGCAAGTAACGTGACTTAAATTGATGGAAAATTGATAGATTTTTATAATTTAAGGACTGATTATCTAGAAAAAAAAAATAGTTGAGGGACCTAATTTTCACTCAAGTGATAATCCAGGAACTAAATTTGCACTTCACCCTATAAAATATGAAATATTAATGATGCAAATAATTTAGGTTTCAAAGTATTAATTACCATTCTCTGTAATGTAAATCAATGGGTCATTATACTTTTCTTTCGTGTAGATTAAAAAATCTTGAATTCCTTTTGGATAAACATATAACCAGTCAGAAGCAGCCTGCACCTCATTAAAAGATGATTGAAATGTTAATTGAGGGGTTAGGTTTGTATGTGGATAACAATAATAAAAAAAAAAAAAATCTTAGGTGCTCTGGAATGCTCTGGAGTACTCTGTACTCCGTGCGTTTTGATCCTTAGATCTTAATTTTTATATAAAGATTAATGGTTAAAACACTTGAAATATCAAATACTCTGGAACACCTAAAAAAATTCTTTTTATTTTATTTTAAACAAACGGTATTATCCACACTAAAGAGATGGGATGGGCTTAGCCTTATAATAAGCTAGCAATAATGTAATTCTAATTCGTCTTTGGCGAGAACCGAACCTAAAACCTATCACTTACAAGTGAAGAAGAATATTATTAGACCATATCACTAAGTGGTAACACCCAATAAAGTCTTGGATCACATTATATTACACATCCATATATTAATAGCTCCGACTAATAATTTGATATGTACCTGTGGACCGATGGGGACTCCATCAAGCTCAGCTGCCACAATATGTATGAATACAATTAATATTTATTCTACATACATCATTAATGGCTCCAAATAAGTTTGTAATTCGTACTTACTTGTAACATTAACGCGAGGATCTGTTACATAGCTTGGATTATCAGAACAATTGTAAGATGCATCGCTTGCATATCTAGCAGAGTAGTAATTTAGTCCAATAAAATCATATGAGCCACTTAGTAACTCGGATTGTTCTTCCGTAAAACTTGGTAATCGCTCTCCAACAATAGCTCGCATGGTTTGAGGATAGTCACCATGTGTTAGTGGGTCCATGAACCTGAAGAAATATGAAAATTCCAAGTTCAAGATAATACTAGCTAGCTAGTCAATATTTCAATTTAGCTAAAAGCATTAAATTTTGTTGATCAATTGATTACAGATATACTTGCCATCCAAACATAAAGTCTAAAGCTCGAAGTGCAGCATCTCTATCCCACTGTGTCTCTGAAGCTGGCTCAAACCAGTATGACACCACTGTTATTCCTATTGTTCCATTTTGACATGCCTGCATAAGAAAACTCAAGAATTCGTTTATTTACAGCAAGACAAAAGAATAATCTTTGTTTATCTCATTAGACAAACTATTCCCTGCAATGTTAATTATAATTAAAACTAGTGACTGATATAAAATTCTCAACTAGAACCCCAAAGATTTTGAAAAAGAAATTAGTTAACTAAACCTGGTATTTATCCTTGTACAACTTTACAGCGGTCGCATGAGCAAGGAGTTGGTTATGTGTCACAATGTATGGTTCAGTACTTGAATCTCCACCGGTGCAGTTTGGGTTATACCAAGCAGAGCATCGTCCCGGTGCATGGATTCCGATTGCATAACCATGATTACTCACGGTACGTGGTTCATTCAACGTGATCCAATGTTTTACTCGATCTCCAAACTGGTCAAAACAAAGGTCTGCAAAGTCTTGAAAATCATTGCTGTAGTACGCATTTCCAAACATGTTTGTTATCAATCAATACATAATCGTATTTCTTTACTTACAGGATCAACAATGTGCAAAGGTAAATTTATTCACTTACACAATTCGAGCACTTAAAAACCCACCATATTCGTCTACTAAAGCTTGGGGAACGTCCCAATGAAAGAGCGTCACAAATGGCTTTATACCTATATGTAGTATAATCAGTAGAAGCAACTTAAAAGTTTGATATAAGTGCTTGCATGTAGATCTTATCGTATATTACAGTAATGGGATGATATATGAGATAAAATAAGCAGCTGTATCAACCCTTGCTTAGGAGTTCATTAGTGAGATTGTTGTAGTACTCGATGCCTTCCTTGTTAATGCCCCCACTTAGCGTTCCACCTAGTAATTGGAAAAAAATTTAAAGTGAATACTTATCTATAAAGAGAAATTAAACTGAGAAAAATATGTTAAACAATAAAGTGATGATTTGTCCCAATCCAATATATGTATCCGGATCATCAACGTTACTTGGTAACAATCTTGACCATGAGATTGAGAACCTATAAGCATCCATCGACATGTTCTTCATAATTTTCACATCATCCTATAATGACACAAAAGATATAAATAATTATAAGAAAGGACCTAAAAGCTATCGCCTTCAATGTCTTCTGTTGTTGTAAGGTTAAAAAAATTAGTCAGTATATGATTTTGTAACCTGATAAAGGTGATACTGATCAATAGCAACATCTCCATTGCTGTGATCACTGATTTTTTCTGCAATTGTCCATATATAGAGAATACATATCGCAAAAACCATATCATGCAAACTATATACAGTAAAACCTTTATAAAGTTATAAAGTTGAGACCGAATCAATTTTATAACTTTAGGAAGGTTATTACTTAATAGAGGTGTAGTTAAAATATTATTATATTAACCTATTTATCCTTAATAAATATTAAAAAGTACTTAATGAATGTTACATTCCAAAATGTTTCCAACTTCTCAAGAAACCGTAAACATGTTTGGGAAGTTAGAAGCATTTTGCCCTCAACCAAGAAGTTGTCAATGTTGACGAAGTATTACATACCTGCAAGTTAAAAAACGTGACATCAACTCTAAAAACTAGAGCATTGTCCCAAGCAACTATAGAGAAATATTTTAGTTCATCTTAAACTTTTATTTGTGACATGACATACTCATTGACAATTACTACTACATGGAGGCATGTTTCCTTAAGATGGGAATAAGAAAAATTAAAACATATTATTACAATGTAGAGTTGATTCCTACACATAACTAGTCCCAAGTTGGGACCAAAATTTTAATGACTTTACAAAGGTTATTCCTTTGTAGAGTATTACTTATATAGGTTTTATCTAATAGAGATGAGACTCACATGTGTTGACGGACTCCATCTATATTAGAGAGATAGTACATATGTGATATGAATAGTAAGTGTAGCATTATTCATTTCCCAATATGCCTCGTCTATAATATTATCTAAGTGAAATACCGGTGCAATGTATACCAAAAGGTCGTATTATAGAATGGAGGATTCCGTTGGCATGAATAGCAAACATTTTCTCTGTGAACTGCGATGGAGAGGGATTCGAATTTGTATATATTCCACATTTGGAAAAGAAAAAAAATCTACCGTATAAGGGATGGCTAACTTCATGAGTTATTGGCTTGTTTAGAATTAAAAGACGTGAATCTAATGACCGTGCTCCCATGAGAAAAGGCCATGAAAGGATTTGGAAATAAACAAATATCAGGGGAAAGAATGACACCTGCAGAGATACAGAGACAGAAAAATTTAATTAAAAAAAAAACAAATTGAATAGAATTCTCTTCCCTTTCTTTTTTCTCTCCCCTTCCCTCCCTTTCTATTTGAATGGTCATGATTAAGCCACGTCAACATTTTATATTAATTTTTTATAGAAAGAAAAAGACAAAATAAAGAATGTGAGATCCCACATCGCCCAGAGGAGAGGAGGTGATGTGCTTTATATATGCCCACCTTCCTATAGTAGGACGCATTTTGAGTGGAAACCCAAGAACAAAACCTTGAGGGCGTGGCCCAAAACAGACAATATCTTATTATGTGGATTAGGATGTGACAATTTGGTATCAGAGCCACTCCCCTGCCAGAAGTGTGCCGACGAGGGCGTCGGCCCCTAAAGGGGGGTGGATTGTGAGATCCCACATCGTCCGGGGGAGAGGAGGTGATGTGCCTTATATGTACATGCGCACCTTCCTACAGTAGGGCGCGTTTTGGGTGGAAACCCAAGAAAAAGACTGTGAAAGCTTGGCTCAAAGCAGACAATATCTTACTATACAGACTGGGATATGATAGAGAATGTGAGCCATTAGCTTAATTTCAATAATTTAACTAACTGTTTATTTGATTAGACAACCTGGATATTGGTGGGTGAAGTTATCCCACACGCTCGGTCCTCTACCACTTTCATTCCAAGCACCTTCTACCTGAAATGTATATACATACATATATAGGTAAGATGTCTATATTATTGCATGGTAAGATGTCTATATTATTGCATGGGTGCTAATTGATCTGACATTATCTATTCTAAAATTGAGGAAGGATTACAGTCAAATTTTTGCCCCTTGATTTTGCTTTATTTACACATTGCTGCCACCAAATCTGTGTTGGGCTGGGGTAATTACTAAAAGTTAGGAGGGTAATATTGTCCGTAGGTTTGGGTGCCCTATGCCTGATTTGGGCCTATTTTGGGTTTGTTGGTTTTGGGCCAGGTGTGGGCTTCAGAAGTGGATTGTCCAATGTGTTGGGCTGGGTTACACAGAAGGAGTCGAAATGACTCTTTTGCCCGCTTCAATCCAGATCCAACGGACAGGATCTGGAGGCACTTTTGTCATTTTGCGTTTAGAGTGTGGTTGCCGTCCGAAAGAAATTTTTAATTGTGATGGGAACACACACCACATATTTTAATAAAAATGATGAAAATTTTTATTTTTTAAGTTATTCTACTATTTATACAATAAAACGTGATGTACCAACTGTGTGTACCGATCACTTTTGAAAAATCTCTGATCATCAGAAGCGTGGTTCGCAGAGGGGTTGATGGGTTGCAGGTAGAGAGAGGGTCGACGGCAGGGGTTCCAGTTGGACAGAGTGGGGTTTGGGTACGGGATTACAGGGAGAGAAGGTGAGAGGGTGTTTGAACCCTTCAATCCCTGCTTTGCAATCTCCGTTGTTCACCCCGCCTTCTCATCTAGAATGGTATTTCCACCAACCAATGAAGTGCCCGGAGTTTGAACATGAAATGCCCAAGAGGCCGCCCAGTGCAAGGTAACTTTTCTTTTTCTACTTTTCTGGGTGAAATGTCAATGTGGGTTTGACCTAATTACTGCAGTTGATAAATTATTGGTTTTGGTTGATGGTTTACCTTGCGCTGGGTTTTAGTTGATGAGTTTTTCTTATGGGTTTTGCTTGCATCTGGTTTTGGTTGATGGCAGGTATATTTGATCTCCGTTGCACACCTCTGCCTTCTCATCGCCGTCGCACACCTTACCAGAACTTGAATCAATGGTAATGTATAAATTGTATGGATTTCGCGCCTATTTTAATCTTCGTTAACGAAATTAGCGTTTAAGTTGAATAATTCATACTCTTTTGATATTGGAAATTAGGCTCTGATTTCTCAGTCCTATGCTTCTTTGCTGTATAAGATGACTTTGGGTTATATTACTCAGAAACGGGAATTTATTTATTTATCTTCAGTAAGAGAGTGAAAATCCTTAGCCTTTAGATTTTCAAGTATTTTGCCGGCAATAATAATTTGTTTTTGCAGCTTTATATGTGTCTGTCTCCAAATATGAGGATCTCTTAATTTGCTTATGTAGCTTTTGTAATATGAGGTTCTCTTAATTTGCTTTTGCATATCTTCTTTGCTTCCTCTGCTAGCTCTATGTGTGATTCTATCTCCAAATAATTATTCCATATCATTGAATACACATGGAAAATTAAAAGGGTTTTAGTTTTTGGATTGGTTTAAATTTTTTTATTGTTATTGGTTGTATTGCTATCAAATATTTGATGGGAAGTTTGAAATGAAGAACTTGTTGATTGGGACAGAGAGAATCCTACAGCTGCAGACTCTAATTTATTGGCTTCGAAATGAAGAAGTTATTTCTCGGTTCACTTCCGCAGTGTAAAACAACTTCTCAGCTCAGTTCTCAGATATGAGGTTTCTCAGCTACCTCTTTTTTGTAATAAAACTTTTGAATAGTACTCGCTGGGACATCCAATTAATCAGGTCAGTTTTTGTTTAATTGAGATTCTTAAATTTGATATTAGGGATTTTAATTTGATTGGGTTTTGAATTGCATTGTACACTGTTTCGGGTATCTGTAGCAAAATAGAATCTTTTTTTAGGGATTCTAGAAGTTTAGTTGAACGCTAATTTTAAATTTCTAACCCCTGTGGTGCCTCTCTCTATTTGAGTTTGAGTTGGGGATGGTGAACAATGAGCAATTCGGAGATTTATCGCAGTGCAATTTGTCATTTCCACGGACCACCATAATACTGGCTTACATTTTTCTTCTTTTTTCTTTGCCTATAGTAATATTATTGTTTATTTCCAAGGGTCCTGAGTTTGTCATTCAGAAGAGATGCTTCATTCAAAAAATTGAAATTTCCCAAATTCTTTGTTAATAGTTGTATCCCTTGAACAAGCATTTAATTTTCTTGGATGTATACTTTTGAGCTTTAAGTTTTCATGTATGTAGCATTACTAGACCAAAAAAAGCAGAGTGTCGTGGAGAAATTAGGACTGTTTCTGTTCTTTTTTTTTTTTTTTTTAATTTTATTTATGTTGAATTGACAAGTGGTTAAAAAAACAAAAACTAATTAAAATGGCTTGAAAATTTTGAGTTTTAACTATAAGGACAAAATAAAGGGTAAAGTGAATAGTATCAAGATTTACTTTTTAGTGTAAAAATGTGATTTTTCGTTAAAGTAAACAGTACCAGGAGCTTTTTGTTAAAGTTTTTTTACTGGGTTTAGTTTATGTGTTTGGTTTGAGAGTAAATTCAGAGAGCTAAAAGGCAGTAAAGTTTGGATTTGGATCATCTTCTGAGCTAATGGAGAGGATCCTCATGACCAATCATCGTGGGCCGTTGGATTTTTATCCAACGGCTACAAACAGGGGGTCTCTTTAAAGTTATAATGATTGTAGCCGTTGGATAAAAATCCAACAGCCCATGATAATTGGTCAGGAGGATCCTCTCTATTAGCTCATGAGAGGATCCAAATCCGTAAAGTTTGACTATTTACGTTTAATGTTGTTTTGGGTTTGGATTAATTTTGTTTGTTTGATATTAGAAATTGAGTGAGAGGGAATTCGCACTTTTCTCCCTTTGAATAGCGTTTAACTCATTTCTCATTTTCTGTTTGGTTTCCGTTTGGTTTCCGAGAAAATCGAGGGAAAAAAGGATAGAAGATTAATGAATTCACTGGATTGAGTGCTTTAAGTCTATTTATGATTGAAGTTTTTCCCTTTGCTTTCATTTCTGTTTTTGTTCTTTTGGGTTTCGAGCACGTTGAGGCGAAGATCATTGATCATACTTTCTTTCCTTATCAATTATTTTGATTTTGGAAGTCTACTTTGTTTTTCAGCTTTAGTGCTTGGGAGAAGCGAAAATGTGATTTCATGGTGGTTGTATTTATCTATCATTTGAAAGGAATTCAAACAGAGAGAGAAAGGAGAAGGTAGGTTTGTTGTCAGTGAGATTGAAGGATGGTCTGATGTAACCTTGCAGGTGAACTATATGCTCACACACCCTCATCCAATGGAACCTGTAATTGATATCTGTATTGTGACTCCGTTCGCACCGTCTTTGTAGTGCATCTTTCTGTGTAAATTATTCATGCATGTTGTGGACAAAGGTTTCAAAACCCGCAGCAAAGCGCGGGCAATTTTTTTAGTTAAAACTAAAGTAAACCTAAGTATAATTACATGAGACAGAAATTAAAACAAATTAGAGGGTAAGTAGTTAAGCCGTAGAAGGAACTAATAACCTGATAAGCAGCTGAAGATGTGCCAAATATGAACCCTGGTACAAGAGAATCAAAGCTGCTTCTGTTAAGAGAGTCACAGATAATGGGTGGATCTGTGTTAGCTGCTTTGCTATTTGGCAGTGCAAAGTCAGTGAGTAGCACAACAAATAAGAACAAAGAGCCCAATTTCATAGCCATAAGTAACTGGAAGGTATTTGGTGATGTAGAGTAGGTCTGCCGGTTCCCTGCATATTGCATGGGGTTTATATAGAGGGGACGTTCGTGCTACACTTGAAAAACTGGATTTATAAATAAACCTATAAAATATGAAGAAAAACAAAAAACATAGTCAAATCACAACAAAATCCTTTAAATCAGGTTTATGGGTTTATAAATAAACCTATAAAATATGAAGAAAAAAAAAAGTGTATTGAAAAAAGGATTGGAATAAAGGATGAGCATAAAAAAAAGGTTATTAGGCATTGAATTCTCAGCCTATGTCAGACTAAATTACCATAAAAGATTTTTTATTTATCACAAAGTCTTGACGTAAGAAATTTGTCTATACATAACAATAAATGCCAATAAGACAAAAATATGCAATATCACAATAAAAATTCAAATATAAAATAAAATATTTTTCTAAAATTGTCTGAGATAATAGTTTCTTCATTAGAATAGTTGTCATGTCTTTAAGCTTGCTAGTACTTAATAACTCATTAAAATGAACACTATGTTTATGAAGTCAAAATGTTTCTAACTTCTCGATCATGTTTACAGCTTCTTGACATGAAACTTTTGATATTTCTTAATATCTACATCTTTGACACACTCCACTATTAATGCAGGAGTTTGTATCGATAGATTTTCATTAAGAATAATTAAGTGAAATAAGTTAAGTAAAAACACAATAACTACACAGCTAATCAATTTAATTGGATTCCAACATTACCATACAAAAATTTAGTACCAAAAAGCTGTGCAAAATTCAAATAGAATTATATTATTTTTTTAATGCTTCAATCCGCCAAACGTTGCTTGCTTTACATTTTATTTCTCTTCTATTAAATAAGAAAGGGAAAGGGATCCTCTCCGGATCCCTTCCTCCTAATCCACATAATCAGGGAATTTGTGCCGTTGAAATTTGATCCAACGGTTGAAATTATTATAACTTTTAAAGTGGGCCCCTGTGTATAGCCGTTGGATCAATTTTCAACGGCACGAATTGCCTGATTTGGTGGATTAGGAGGAAGGGATCCAGAGAGGATCCCTTTTCCATAAGAAAGCATCCAAACCCCAATAGCGACAGCTACACTCGCATCCCATTCCCACCCCTCCATCATTACCCTAAGCCACATACGCCCTAAATAAAAATAGAGAATATAATTCCACCTCCATGACTTCTTTGGTGAGGAATTTCTTTGCCAATAAATTAAAGGAAAAAAAAGAAGATGAAACAGAAAAAAGGAAAAGGAGTGCTGGTTCTGATTCCTTATGCATTTTCCTCCTTTTCATGAGGTTTTTTACGCTGGACCCGGAGAAAATTACTTTATTTATGCTGGACGGACCGGATGCTTTGATACACGTTTTACACGACGTGATATATACTGATCCTGCTTAGAGCTTTTGAAAAATTTCATTGATGGCAAGCACTTCCATTGCTCTTTCCTGACGGGAACTTGTGGCCTTGGGTGAAAAACCTACTTGTTCAATTGTCTAGTAGCTAGCCATACAAGCCAACTTGAAACCAGCGTGAGATTCTAATTAATCAACGTTTTCAGGCCAGTACAAGTAAAGTACGATAACTATAATCCGTCTCTTCAGTATTTTTTGAGGTTCCACCAAAACTAAAAAACAATAGAGGGAGTAATTAAACTCTTTACAACCACATGGAAGATCCCTTAATTCCTTGACGTGAAATTTACACTAACAACAAAGTTAACTTTTGAATTGGAGTGCCGTCACCATGCGCAAGGTATACTTTGTTGGAATTAAACTCTAAAGTCCAACTCTAATTGGATTGTATAATTGTATCCGAGATAAATTAGGGTTAGGGTTGTATTTGGTAGCTATTTCTTGTGCCACAAGTAATAGTGATATCCGGTTTTATAATTACTAAGGCAATAAGGGATTCTTGTAAAAGAAATAATCCTATGGACTTTAGTTTTCTAGTTATAGGCTCATTAGAGTTTCTTGAATCCTAGAAGCATTGATCACTATATAAGGTAGAGGTCTCATGCATAGTTTTTTCACAATCATAAACCCTAGAACTCCCATCATGACTAATTAAAGAGCAGGAGTGCAGAAGAGCCTTCACCTACCCTAGTCCTTGTGTTCGTGTTTTCTCTGCTAAGGTCAATATGTCTTCTTTTTAAGTAATTATGGTGTTTTGATAAGCATGAAACATATTAGAGCTTACATACTTCACACGACTCTTATGTCTGTGAACCATTCGTTGATTGTTCACATACACCCTTCTGCAGCGTTACATTCCTCCTTTGAGGAAATTAGCTGAACTGCTAATTGTGAGTGACTCTAAAATAAAATTAGCCAAGAAGCATCCACAGCAAACTCAATACCGACTAGATCGCATAGCCTAGACGGAAATCAAGGTTGGAGCTCGGGTTGCAACCACTCCACTGATCACTCACCTGGATGATGATGAACCACTAGATCAGCTTCTCAAATTCCTCCATTATAATTTATCGACCTATCTACCGACTTCCATTAGAAGGCAAAGAAGCCCTTCTAATGGAGCAAAAAGATGCCTTGCACTGCGTATCATATATCCTCTTCAAAAAGAAATAATATGGCTTTTTAATTACCACATCAACCAGCAATACATTTTAAGGGAAGTGCAATTTTTATATTTCACCGTTGCGGACAGTAGCTACGTCCTACAACAATGGAAGAGAGCGAGTAGCGCCGAAGAATACCTCAATTTTGGCTGTATTGAGAATTGTCCCATATTGAAAAATGAAGCTTGGCCTAGCTGTCCCTCTGCAAAATATTAAACTGAAATCATAAGAGCTACAATAAGACATTAGGATCACGAATGTAATAACTAAATTGACATGAAAAGGAAATAAACTTATCTGTAGAAGAGGAAAACATGATCATAGGGTTTCAAGAGAGTCTTCTCCACTCAAAGCAG
Source organism: Pyrus communis (assembly GCF_963583255.1). Taxonomy (NCBI): domain Eukaryota; kingdom Viridiplantae; phylum Streptophyta; class Magnoliopsida; order Rosales; family Rosaceae; genus Pyrus; species Pyrus communis. The sequence continues at coordinate 25,975,205 of NC_084810.1, read as the reverse complement.
TAGTAAGTCCTTGTGCTAAGGGTTTAACACAAAACAAGGAGGATTATTGTAAGTGCAGGGACCTTCTAATATACTGATAATTATCCCTATATTCTAGCCTATTAACTGATTACATGGGATATTCCATATCAATTAGGATATCATAATAGTCCTAAATGGTAATGAATTCTTTGTCAACTCCTAAACCTAACTAGATAAGGCTCATAATTTTTTCAACTATTAACTCGGATTGACCAAGTTACTTGTATGTCAAGAAACAGTGAGCATATGTTATTTGACACTCACAACTTACACCCTCTACTTATATTTGGACATAGACACTGAAAAATCTCTCCCATCATATTGTACATGCCAATCAATTCGTAAATTTAAAAAATAAATGAGATAGCAATAACTCCCACCAAATATGTTAAAAAATAATGAGGGGAATAAAGAAAAGTATATAATGCGAGTCATAAAGTAGTAAAAAGAAAATTGCTTAGTTGGATGTCACCATCTCATTGATTACAGTTAGATAAGTCTCCCTAGCTAGCATTAACCTTTGATTTAATCTAGGGTTTTTTAAATATAGATTCTTGCAACTCTTATTTTCTAAACAAAAATCCACCTAGTTATAAACTTCCAAATAAAACCCAATGTGAAAATGACTACCAAGAAGAAAAATAATTGACTTATTATTACAAGATATTTATAACTTATATCACAATATTCAAAATAAAGCAATAAATATAATTACTCACCTTAATTACAATGAACAAATAATTATTACACATATTATTACCCCTAATATATATATATATATATATACACGCATTCAAATGTATATAGTACTACCATAGGCTCAATATATATATATATATATATATATATATATGCACAGTACTACATATATGTTCAAACATATTATACTAATTAATCTACATGTATGTAAATTTATGATAAGCAACTAACATATAGTTTGTAGGTAAATTGATGTTGAATCAAATAACATTATTTTATTTAGTAGGTAATATATTTTCCATGTATTATTACATATATTTGGCACATTTTATTATTATAAGATATATGTACAAATAATAGGTAAATTAATTTTGAATCAAATAAAATTTCTTTATTGTGTAAGTAAATTAATTTTGAATCAAATAACATTCTTCTCATATATTGGGTACATTTTATTATTATATGTATAAATAATAGGTAAACTAGTATTGAATAAAAAAATATTATTTTTTTATGTAGGTACATTATTTTGCATCTATCATGGGTTTGCTTTATTATGTAGGTAAATTATTTTGCTTTTTTTAAGCATTTTAGAATTTGAATAGTAGGTGCACTAAATCAAATAACATTTTTTTTGTACGTAAATTATTTTGCATGAATTTTTACCATATCAGGTATGTTTTTTTTTTTTTTTTGTTATATATGTGTGTGTGTGTGTGAGTGTGTGTGAAATTTACCTACATTTATATGTAAAATATAATTTGATTGACTAAACAAAGCACGTAGTATTACACATATTAGGCATGTCTTATTGTTATTATATGTTAGGCAATTAATTTTTTATTTTTTATTTTTGTAAAATCATTAAATCTTCCTTACAATCCGTATAGAATTAATTGTGTACATCAAACCTTCAAATAGGGGTATTTTAGGCATAAATTTTTTTTTAAATGTGTAAAGTCGAAATAGAATTAATGAATTTTGCTAGTGTGGAATCTAGTCAATGAGTTTTATTGGAGTAAAAAACTTATGTTGGGTTTTATGTGGAGAAAATTAAGTTTTAGGGATTAAAATCATATTTTCAGTTTAATCTATATATATAAAGTGAGAAGGATTAAAAGGTGAAACATTCAAAATACCAAAAATTGTCCTTCAAGAATTCTTAAAATTACAATTGAACCATAAGAATTTAAAGTAATTCACCATATTTTAATTTTGAATGAATTTTAAATTTAAAACTTTAATTAAAAAAAAACTCCCATGTTAGTGGGCGGTTTCATGGTTTTGCTTCATTTTTTTTTTATGAATAATTTTTTAATAAAAATATAAAATAGTTATTTAAAAAAAAAAATTAAAAGACATAATCTAATATAAAAAGGCCAATTGCCACACGCGTATGCGTGTGGCAAGAGGTTAGTATATATATTACATGAGTCTTGAAACTTAACCTTATCTAATAGTGATTTTTTGTTTTAATCTACCTATTACACGAGTCTCAAAACTTAACCTTATCTATCAGTAATTAAAAGAAGTGTGGGCTATTGGGATTCGAAATTATAATCAATGTTTTGGTGAGCAATAATATTTCCTAGAAAAAAAATTAGCTTCAAGGGAGTAACTCAAAGTTGCTATTAGTTTTGTTATAACTGATAAGAAATTGCTTTCATAAACAACTGGCCAGCCAAAAGCCACAAAGGCAATACAAATACAGGAGGGAGTATATAAACAACATCTAAATTATAAGGTAGTTTCCAACCAAATTCACAAAGGACGAAGATACCTTTGTCATAAATTCAACAGGCCCGGATACACCACCAACATAAAGCAAAACTCAAATAAAAAACCACATGAAGAGACAACAAACTCATAGTTAGTTGTTGCTGCAACTTATTCTTACTCGCATAATGAATCAAACAGAAAACAGAAAACTAAAACTTGAAAAACAACTTGCACAACAACTCTGGTGGATTCGTTGTACTTTATTCATTATTTGGGATTCAAACTTGATAGACAAGGATGATGTCCTCAGCTTTATCATCCAAAGAAATTTTTATCTTTTTCGTATTTCTTTGGCTCTTCTTCAAGAAAGTTTTGAACCAATTCGCCGAGCGTTTTGGGTACCTTGTCAGTCCATCTTCATAGTCCACATAGTTGAGACCAAACCGACTGCGATATCCCTCTGCCCATTCAAAGTATCCCTTTACTTTAGCACCCGATCTGCGCACACGCATAGAAAACAAAGAAACCAATGCATTGATATATATGGATAATTAAATTTAAGAAAAAGTAAGAAAGCATATATGTGTATTATACATATGGCCTTATTTAATTCCTTGACAATTACTAACCAAATTGCTGCTTGAAGATGACAAGGTGGTCACGATAGTAGTTGACTCTTATGGGATCATTAAGTGCTTGCTCAAGTGATAAGCTGCTATTGGTAAACTCATCGACGCCTGCAACATAATGAATTATCATATGCGTTGAGTGTTTTCTCCAAATAGAAATTTGCATTTAGTTTTGAGTTTAGACTTTAAAGCACCTAATTATACATATATACATCTATGAAATGTTGATAATGCAATTAAGGCTTGAAAGCATCTCGCTTACCATTTTCAGTAATATAAATGGCTGGGTCATTATACTTTCTCTTGGTATAAAGCATAAGATCGTGAATTCCTTTTGGATAAATATATAACCAATCTGAAGCAGCCTACAACACCATTTGAACATAATTGAAATTCTTACGAGTTATACAAAAAAAAAAAAAGTAGATATTAATCGTCCAAATGCTAAAAATTTTAAGTTCAAATTAAATGTGTACCCGTGGACCAATGGGTTTTCCATTAAGCGCAGCTGTCATAAGAACATATAAATATATATTAGAATCTCATTATTGTAACAACTTAAATAATTGCTTGAAACAAGTGGTCCTCTACCACAGTGATGGAGAGAAGTGTTGCCCTTGCACCATGATGTGGGTTTAAATCCTGTCAACTCCCTAATTTAACATCTAATCTAATAAATCTATCGTTTGACAAAAAAAATAATTGCTTGAAATAAGTTTTTAATTTGTACTCACTTGTCTCATTAACATGAGGATCATTTAAGTAGCTTTCAGGGTCAGATGAATTCCTTAGTGGATTGCTTGCATATCTAGCAGAGTAGTAATTGATTCCTATAAAATCATATGACCCGTTTAGAGAATCGGATTGTTCTTTCGTGAAATCAGGTAATCGTGCACCAACATATGTTCGCATGCTCTTTGGATAGTCACCGGTTGTGATCGGGTCCATAAACCTGCAAAATATGCAAATATTCCAAGAATGAACTCATGATAGCATATATGGCTCATCTACTTATCCATAATGGAAATAAAAAGAAAGGGATTACTCCGCGATTACTTGCATGTATGAAATTAAAATTAATAAAATAACTCAATTTCAAGAATTTGATTAACTAGGGGTAGTTAATTCAATTCTCTGTCTTCCAAAAAATACCCTCACTATTTTATACTAATCCAAAAATACCTTACACTTTTTATTCTTTAAGAAAATAGGAAAAGAAAATATAAAAATTTAAACAAGAGCAACATCTTATGATCCTCACCATCAGATTATATGGAACTTTTCTTATACATCGGTGGCTTTCAACTTTATATATTGTCAATTTCAATATATATTTTTATCTTTATGATTGGACATGAATATTTTCATCTTTATATTTGATACTCTTGTTGCGTACGAAAGAGCTCTTTATTCCATTTTCAAAACTCATATAATTTGCAAAACATGGTTTTATCATAACTTCTATAGAAATTTGCAAACTGATGTGGTGGGTCACAATGTTAATGCTTTATTTATGCAAGGAATTAGTAATGATGATGTTTTCATTCCGATTCATTAGTGGAACTATTTCATTTTGGATCTGATTCCTTGGTTAGCAAACAATTTAATGGGAATAAGTTCTTCCCATACAAATTACATATTCTCATTCTTAATTTATCTGATTCCTTACTTTCCCAATAACGGTAAGTAAACGAGCCCATAATGTATTGCTAACTATATATTGTATTTGTTATATATATATATATATCAATAATATACTTACCATCCAAACATACAATCCAAAGCTCGATTTGCAGCATCTATATCATGTAAGAGTATGAGTATGAGACAAACATTTAGAGCCAGATTGTATAAATCTTTGTTTGGAAAAGTCCTGTTGATAAGCTTTTGGTAAATCCTATTTGTTATAGAATTATGAGAGAGTGTGGTATACCAATTCTATATGGGATTTGACTCAATATCAGGAGTCTAGTTAATTCATATTATGATATGGTTTAGCTGTTTGAGTTCCATATGAATTCTAATAGGAGAATACTTGCAACACTGCTATATATATGTTTAGCCACTGCTCTTGCAAAGGTCTGCTCATTTTGATATTTGTTCCGAATACCTATTGTTCGGTGAGTACTTGTGCTTTGTTAAAGAGGAGAAGGTTAAACCTATTCGAAGAGCTGCAATGGCGTCGTCTTCGATCTCGGGTTCTGCAGGTTAGTTGTTATGCAAATTTTCAGTGTTTCTCATGAGCATGTTTGGTCTAGATATATATCTTGTTCTTAGTTTCTGATAATTCAATTGGTTAACTTATGATTTGTGGTATTAAGACATACATATGTTTATATATGTCTTACATATCATGCTTTGCCTTCGAAGCTGGCTCAAACCAGTGTGTCACAACTGCTAATCCTATTGCACCATTTTGACATGCCTACATAAGAAAATTCAAGATTTTTTTATTAAGAAGTAGACAAAAAATATCAACTTTGTTTATCTCGATATACCAAGTATTCCTGCTTTGTTGTAACTTGATACTAGTGACCCAAATATAGTTTTTGATTAAGAACCAATTATTCAGTCTCAAGGATAATAATTAATTAAACCTGATATTTAGTCTTGTACAACTTTACAGTGGATGCATGAGCAAGGAGTTGGTGATGTGTCACCAAATATGGTTCAACAGCGGAATTTCCACCAGTGCAGTTTAATTTTTGCCAAGCAGAGCATCGTCCTGGTGCATGTGTCCCGATTGCATAACCTTGATTACTTACGGTAAATGGCTCATTCAAAGTGAGCCAGTGCTTTACTCGATCACCAAAATGCATAAAACAAAGCTTTGCATAGTCTTTAAAGTGATCCCTGTGTTTACACATTTCAAAATGCATTTGTTAGTAGTATTTACTTAAGTGAATAATCAATATTATTGAGAGGATAAAATTTGTTCACTTACACAATACGAGGACTTAAGAAACCACCATACTCGTCCACTAAAGCTTGGGGAACATCCCAGTGAAAAAGTGTCACAAATGGTGTTAGACCTATATATAGCAGGATCAGTAAATTAAAATTGTATATGTTTACTGGTTAAATGATATTTTATGAGTGCACGTGTAGATCTTATGATACATTAATGTAATGATGTTAAATATGTGATAAGATAAAAACATCACCATTGCGTAGGAGTTCATCGATTAGATTGTTGTAGTATTCGATTCCTTCCATGTTAACTCCGCCGCATAGCTTTCCATCTAATAATTAGAGCAAAACTATTAAATAAGTGAATGCCTATCTACAAGTAGAAATTAATTAAGTAGAACATGTTAAACTATAAGGTGATTGGTCCCAATCAAGTATATGGAGGTGAATCATCAACATTACTTGGTAACAATCTCGCCCTTGAGATAGAGAACCTATAAGAATCCATCCCCATATTCTTCATGATATCCACATCTTCCTATATAACGATACAAAAGGCATACATTATTATAAGAAAGAAGCTGAAAGTAAAGGTCTTCTCTTCAATATATCTCTCATGTTTTCTCAAGGATCCAGAATTTAGTATATACAATATTGTGGCCATCAACTTCAAAAACAAAGGATGTATGTAATAAGATTATGTCATTTTGGAACCTTGTAACGGTGATATTGATCAATAGCGATGTCTCCATTGCTTCGATTAACAATTCTTTCTGCAATTAACCATATTAATTTTATTATCTACAACATAAGTCAAAATCCTTGAGAAATATGTGTGCATATAATGGTTTTTCGCTTTACTTTTGAGTGAGTAGCATTATATTCGGTGATTCCATTAAACTTCGTCATTGTATTAAAAGAAAGTTAAAAGCTTCCATTGAAAAACAAAGGAATGGTTTAGCCAAGCATCAATAACACATTTTAGCTAAGTGATATGATTAGACAGACGTGGATATTGGTGGGTGTAGTTATCCCATATGCTTGGTCCTCTGCCATGTTGATTCCAAGCACCTTCTACCTGTAATGTACACAACATATTTAAGAGTACGCATTCAGAATGAAGATGTGTAAATTATCCATGCAGGAATGCTAATAGATTTGACGTTGAAATTAAACTAAACCTAAATTATATGAAACACAGATTAAAAACAAATTAAAGTGTATTTAGTAGTTAAGCCCTAGAAGGAGACTGGCCTGGTAAGATGAGGAAACTGCGCCAAATAAAAACCCTAGTTGAAGAGAATCAAAGCTTCCAAACCACATTTAACTGGTCGATGATGATCAGTATCTGCAGCTTTGCTTTTTGTCAATGCAAAACCAATGAGTAGAACCACACACAAAAGCAAAGAACGATATTTCATTGCCATATGTTAACTGTGAGTGTTTTTGCGTGCTCTTGCTGCCGTGTTGCACGGCTTTATATAGAGGGAGTACGTACGTACTACAAGTGAGAACAATAAACAACAATTTTTTTATTAAAAAAAAATAATTGCAAACGGGCTTTAAATATACAGATTTGGATCCCATTAGGATTTAAATTGTGAGGATCCTAGGGATTCTCATATCCTAGCCCGTTTATCGTGCAGTCAAAAATTATTTTAAATATATTTATTTAAAATTAAACATGAACAGTACTTAATTAAAACTGACTGTACGATGTACGATGAACAGTCACGATGTGAGAATCCCTTGAATCCCCACAAAAATGATTCAGAGAGGATCTTCATCCTAAGAGCAGTTCCACCGGAGGTGGAATAGCCCAGCACCCAGTCAAAAAACCAGGTTGGCACCCTATCAATTCACTCCAGCCCAGCAACTTGCCTGGCACCCAACCCAAGCTGGTCTTTAGGCCAGCCCAAAATTGACTGACCAAGGAGCCTGGCTATTTGCCTGGCGCGTGCAGCTCACTCGCGAGTGGGTGCGAGTAGGGGACAAGGGTGCATGCAGTGGGGCCCGCTGTCAGCCCACTTGTGCTTCACCAGGAAGGAGGCGATGTGGCCCTCTCAATGTCGTTGGATTTTCAACGGCTAGTTTTTGTAGATTGTTGGATTTCCAACGATAAAAAAAATTTAAATTTGACTTTTAAAATGGACTGTCCGATCACAGATCAACGGTCCACGTTTTTTTCACCAAAAATAAAAATAAAATAAATAAAAAAAGGCCCAACGGTCAAAATTATGACCGTTGGCCACGTGGCAGCACCTTGGCTCTTGGATTTGAATATTTTTCAAATCCAACGGTCCAGATTAATTAACTATATTAAACATTATTAAAAATTATGAAAAAATATTGAAAAATTATTAAAAAATACAGAAAATTTAAAAAAAAAGTTATTTTTTTTTTCTATAAATACCTAACCCTCATCTTCCACCTTACACCACATTTCAATATTTTCTACACTTTCTACCAAAGCTTTCATATACTTTTTGTGTGAAAAAAAATACCAAAAAGCTCATCCTTAAATTTTTTTTGTCCATATAAACCATACATCCCTACATTCATCTTCATCATGAGTTTTTTTTTACAATGTCTTCTTGAAGAAGAGTGCATAAACAATTTGTGGAGCAACATAAAAGATTGTTGGCACAACAAGAAGAATTGATCAATCTCAAGGAAGGTGGATGTAGAGATGAGGCTTTCGCAATGGAGGAGGACTCAGATGATGACCATAGAAGGCAGATGGCCTCACATTCCCGCCGTGTCATGGAAGCTGTGGGCCAGATAGCCAAACCCAGACGTATCGCAAACTTCGATAGAAAAAGGGAAAGACAAGGTAAAGATCTCTTGGAAGATTATTTTATTCCCAACAGCGTATTCCTTGATCATGTTTTTAGACGTCGTTTTAGAATGCAACGAAGTTTGTTTAATAAAATCATGAGTGTTATTTGCAACCATGATCCATATTTTGTGCAAAAAGAGGATGTTTTTTGTGTTCTAGGTCTTCTTCCAAAGGAAAAAATTACGGCTGCCTTGCAAATGCTTGCATATGGAGCATCTGCAGATCAAGTGGATGAGATCGCGAGGATGGGAAAAACAACTGTTATGGAGTCCTTGATACAGTTTTGCTCTGCAATTGAAGCCCTGTACACCAATGAGTACCTCCGGACACCCACGCCAAAGGACATGCGAAGGTTTCTGAGGAAGGGTGAGATGCGAGGCTTCCTTAGCATGATTAGAAGCATCGGTTGCATGCACTGGACTTGGAAAAATTGTCTAAGTACGTGGCAAGGAGCTTATGGTGACAGAAAATGAGTCAAAAGTATCATTTTGGAAGCGGTGGCTTCATTTGATACATGTATTTGGCATGCTTTTTTTGGTGTTCCAGGAGCTCAAAATGACCTAAATGTCCTTGCTTAATCTCCAGTGTTCAACGATTAGCTGCAAGGAAAATCGCCGAGATGCACATATTGGGTTAATGGCACTAAATACGATGGAGCATACTACCTTGTAGACGGCATTTACCCAAGGTGGTCTACGTTTGTCAAAACAGTGTCACATCCACAGACTGAAAAAGAAAAACACTTCGCAAAATGTCAAGATGGGTGTAGGAAGGATGTGGAGCGTTGTTTTGGTATCCTGCAAGCTCGTTGGGCGATTGTCAGGTCTGCTGCTAGAATGTTTGATGTCGAGGCTCTTCGGTCCATCATGATGACGTGTATTATTCTCCACAACATGATTGTGAAAGATGAGTATGATTATGATGCCATTGATGAATATGAGCCGGATCCGATGAATAACTCAAGAACATGTATCTACTGTGCTCATGACCGGACCGAAGAGCCCGTGCAACACAAGTTGTTGGAACGGGATGGGCGTTACAATGAATTGATTGTTTAGTGGTACACTGATGTGCAAGAGCCATACTGGCACGTAACCCGCCAGAATGACTTGATTGAGCACCAGTGGGGATTGCAAGAAGGTGAAGATAGTTTAAATAAGCTTGTGGTTGAAGAATAAAGTGTATTTGATGAGTTTATGTAATTTTATTTTAGTGTGTTTTTTTTTTAGTTTATTTGACGAGTTTATGTAATTTTATTTTAGTGTGTTTTTTTTTAAGTTTATTTGATGAGTGTGTAATTTTATTTTAGTGTGTTTTTTTTTTTTTAAAGTTTATTTGAAATTTTATCCGAAATTGGTTAAAAATCTTATCCGAAAATAAAACTATTTTTTTTATTTATTCTTCTTAAAAAATATAAAATATTTTAAATGGGCTGGGTGCCAGCGCATTTTGTAGGGGTGGAGATCGTTTGTGTCAGCGTATTTTTTTAGGGGTAGAGATGCTTTGACCTATTACTGTTCACTAAGGTCTATTACTGTTTATTTGAGTGGATAAATGCGCTGAGTGTTAGCACAAAATCTTTAGAAGTGGAACTACTCTAAACATACCGCTTCATTGAACGTGCCACTCCTCGTGGTATACATTTAAAGATCGAGTAAATTTTCTGTAACCAAAACATACAAAAAGCAATGGGTAATATTTAATCTGAAAACATTGGTAAACTAAAAATATTATTAAATTTAAGCATAGTGTTCGGATAACTCAATACTACCATCTACCCACACTCACACGCTCTTTCACGGGTACTTCCTTGTACGGGTTCTTTCACGGGTATTCACCCACCCATTCACATTCACGGGTATCCACCCACCCGTTCTTTCACGGGTATCTACCCACCCATTCACATTCACTCTTTCACGGGTAACTCAATACTACCATCTACCCACACTCACACGTCCCTTCGCGGGTATTTCCCCATCCCAAGCCACACCCAACCCCAAGAAATTAGTCATTCATTGAGCAATAATGTTATTTGGACATACAAAAACTCTATGAGGGAAGTGAGTTCTATCTTGTATATAGGTTGGACCATCTATATTAGAAATTGTGTTTAAATAGCATTACTTTCCATTATTATAATTTTTTAATACAAACGATATTACTACTTTAGCTTACACTAAAGGAAAGAGGAAATGTTTAAACCTCATGACCTAGTGACTTAAGCATAAATACTTCAATGATTATTAGGAAATCCACCATTTGCCTCTTCATTAAATGTTAAATGTGAATGGGAGTGACCAATTTTTTTCAATCCTTATTTGACTGCTTGGACAAAAATTTAACAGAGTACTTTAAATAAAGATAATTTACAAATGTCTCTAGCTCGGGGGAATTCTGGTTGTCATTTGATCATATTTCTACTAGGATTTGCTTAGCTAGCTAGACAGTACGTATATATTACTAACCCTTGTTTGAAGGCAGTAATATAATATCGTCGACTGTATGCACCAGTCTATGCCGTTGATTAGTAATTAAGGGTTTTCTCTCTCATATCTTGTAAAAAGGATTTGCCATATGCACACACAACTATGAACTATATCTTCTTAATTTCCTCTGCTTCTTCATCGATTGAAGCAAGCATGCATGCATGCATGCATTGACTTACTATTCGTTCAAACCAGGCCTAAACCCTAGGACGAGTAAAAAATTATAGGATGTACAGTACGTCGATCATATATATATATATATATATATATATATATCCCCCCCCCCTCTCTCTCTCTCTCTCTCTCTCCCCCTCCCCTAAACCACATCTTCCTCCTGAAACAAAACAGATCACTCAAGAGTCAAGACAGCCCAACGAATCCCAGTCGCTGAACCACTCTCGCATGCCACTGCCGACCAATGTCGGAGCCAGAATTTCTTATGAGGAGGGACCTCACAAGTATAGAAGAAAACTAAATCAATAGTGATTGTAAACTTACTAATGCTAAACATCATAACATATATTCAAATAATTAACTAGTCAAAATTAACATATGCATGGATAATTTTATCTATTTATAGTAATTATAATTATTCTCGATGAATTTCATATTTTGAAACCATTGCATGATGTCATCTATACTGTTGAAGATAGTGCCACATCAGATGTCATCTCAGCAATTCTATTATGCCACCTCAGATATATTATTAGTTAGTTAGTAACTGTCAGCTAGCTTAAGGACTAAGAGTCTATATAAGAAGATTGTAAGGCTACTGTATTGATTAATTCTGAACAAATACAAAGATAATCTTTTCCTCTCTCTCTCTCTCTCTTTCTCTATCTCATTCATTTCTTCGATCATAAGGTTCTGTGATATCTGTGTTTCTTGCCTTCATCAATGGCAGAACCATTGATATGTTAACATGGTATCAGAGCCACCAGGCTCACGCCATGGATTCTGGTGGTTTGGTTTTTCATTAGATTTCGTCGTTTTCATCGTTTTTCATTAGATTTTCTTCGGTGCTTCCGCAATGGTACTGTAACTTTTTGGTTGATCTTTCATCTGGTCCTCTTCTCTACCTCGATGGAGATCACGAGTCTATGGCGTCTTGAAGTTCTAACCTTAATAGTCTGATTGCTTGCTGGAATTTGACTATTTTCCCTCTAGAGCACTTTGCCATTCTCCAGATTCCCCAAATTTATTTCCCCTTGCAAAGACAATGAAAAACGACTTTGTAGAAATGGAACGAGTTTCATCCAAAGTAAGGCACAAAATCTTTTCACTTTTGATAATCTTTTCTGGGTTTGAATAATTGTTTCAATCTTCAGGGCTGTTCTTCCGTTATGATCGTTGAGGGTTTCTTTCTGTTCGTCGGGGTTTTTTTGGTAGCTAGTGGTTTGGTGGAGGTTCTCCAATTGGGTTTTCCTATCATGAGCTCGAGTCTTAGGTTTTGCTACTAAATTATGCACTCTATCTGTTTGCTTAAATGCCGCAGTGAAAATTTGTTTTCTTTGATAGGATTTCTTGTATGCAAGTTTATCTGTTAAGGCCGATAGCCATTTTCTGCGATATCGTTTAAGGAATACAAAGGCCGATAGCCATTTTTTGCGATATCGTTGAAGGAATACAAAGGCCGATAGCCATTCCTTTCTGTTGTGTGATTAGTTCTTGGTTGTTTGAGATTTGTGCACTCGAAAAACGGCGATTGCCAAGAGTGTGTTGAATGCAATTTGTTTCCTCCAGAAGGCCGATAGCCGGAGTGAAAAGTTCTGTCTCAAATATTGTGTGTTACTCCTTAAAGGCCGATAGCCGGAGTAATGTTCTTGAAAAGTTTTGTTTGTTGGTATTGTGTGCAACAGTCTGGCAAAAGCATTCAGTCCAGGACTCTCAACCGGATATTAGGTAACATTGATTGCTTTGATGTACAACCATATGAAGTCTTTGTGGAAGAAGAACAGAAGAAGTTGCATCAGCATTGGTTGCAATTAGCAATTAAAGATATCCCGGCAACTTATGCAAACTGGATTGAAATGCATTTACAGAGACGACAAATGACAAACTCTTTGAAGAAGGACATGAGGAGCAAAAGAAAGCTCAATTGCTGCAATTTTCAGTGTTTTCCATTTGTCCATATTTCACTGCTGAAGCTAGAATGACAAAGGAAATTTCCACGGCTTACAAAGAATGGGTTAAAACTGAAGATCAAACTGTTACAATCTTCAACTTGGGAAACCCAGTTGAGATTGCGGGGGAATGTTGAAGATAGTGCCACATCAGATGCCATCTCAACAATTCTGTTATGCCACCTCAGATATATTATTAGTTAGTTAGTAACTGTTAGCTAGCTTAAGGACTAAGAGTCTATATAAGAAGATTGTAAGGCTACTGTATTGATTAATTCTGAACAAATACAAAGATAATCTTTTTCCTCTCTCTCTCTATCTCTCTCTCTCTCTCTCTCTCTCTCTCTCTCTTTATCTCATTCATTTCTTCGATCATAAGGTTTTGTGATATCTGTGTTTCTTGCCTTCATCAATGACAGAACCATTGATATGTTAACATATACTACTTGAAGTATTATTAAACTCAATAGAGAAAATTACTAAAAATTTTGCAAACCCTAAAACTCAAGGAAGAGGTAGGATAGAATATAAACAAATATTTTATAGAGAATAATAGTGTCACAAACCTTATTGTTCTTTATTCAATACATTTAGGATTTGGAATGGCTAAATATATGAAATTCAAGAAGAATAGGGGGAATAGCTTTGCTAGTGCATGAGTGAAAAACAATTTTTTTAATTAAAAGTGAATAATGGGTTTTAATTTAATATTATTGGTTTGTGATAATGACCATTTGAAATATGATACTTAATTTTGGGATGAGATTTAGATGAAAAGATAGATAAATGATTGGATTTTTGTGTGAAGTGTTAAGAAGGGTTGCAAAGCAATAGATATAGGTATAATACTAATCTTGTTTTTTCAAGTTAGGATAGAGCTAGGACTACTCTAGTTCTCATGTGCCACCGCCAGTGCTGCCGACAGAGTGACTTAGTAGTCTTGTGCCACCACCAGCTATCCAGAAAAGCATGCAGGTCATTTGTCGACGGAATGATGACATGTGTTTTAGCGTTTTTATCATGCTATCGAGAAAGCCGAAGTGAGTCTAAGGAGTAACGACTCCTCGTGCACCGATCCCCAACCCCTATGGCATGCTAAATTTTTGGTAAGTCCAGACAAGTTTACAATGTTCAGGTCAAGTCTGACTACTATAAACTTCATCAGTTAACCCATTTTGATGAACTTTACGTCAATGGAATGTGTTATATATGGTAGAGCATCTCCAAGAGACTATGCAAATGTAATTAATCCTTTTATTAAGAGTTAATTAGATTTAAACGCTCAAATTTTGAATTTCTTTTATTAAACATTCATGTCTTTTAGAATAATTGTATTTTTTAAATTAAAAATAATAATTGTATTTTTTTAATTAAAATTTTACATATTGATTTCTAAATTTGTCCCTTTAATTAGTTGAGAGAATTTTTTTTTATCTGGCCTTTTTATTAATTCATGTATTTTAGGAGTTGTGGACTCTTTTTTAGGAGATAATTTTGGTTTTTTTGCTCAACATATTTATCCAATTATCTCTTTTAATTTTTATTTTCGTTCAAAACATTTTTTAATCCTAAAATTGAAAAAATAATTGAAATGATGGACACTTAGATTTTTTTTTGTTTGTTTATTATTCAGTATACTATTTGTTAGATAATTATTTTGAATACATATGAATTTGTACATATTGTTGATTAGTGATAATGGTACATTTATTGTTGGTTATCATATATTGGTTTTGCATATATTGATTGGTACGTTTATTTTTAATTTTTGGGTGTACATATCGTTGATTGGTACGTTTAGTTTTAGCTTTTGGTACGTTTTATTTTAGCTTTCAGTACATTTTGTTTTAGCTTCCGGTACATTTAGTTTTGTTCTCGTTGATTGATAGGTTTTTTTCACGATTTTGTTACGATTGTTTTTGTATACATTATGGATTTTACCATTTAGTATCATATGGGTATGATTAATATTATACATATTGTTGATTGGTACATTTACTTTTGTTCTTCAACGTTGTTTACTAGTACGTTTATTTCCGGTTTTAGTAGGTTTGTTTTCATACATATATTTTTTATTGGTACGTTTTTATTATTCTTGATGTTATTTTCTTATATGAATTACTACAAAAATTTATATATGGATTACTATAAATATCTTAAATGGTATTTTATTTCTTCATTGAAAGGAAAAAAAAAAAAAATCAAACGGCAGGGTATTTTATTCCTTAATAAATTGTAGATAATCAATTTTTTTTTGTATAATTATCTTTAGAGGGAATCAAAGGAGCTAGATTGTAGGAAATTTGTTTCAATATCTCTGCATTTTTTTCCTCACGTGAAGAATTTAGGCAGTGGTAAGATCTGTAATTTTGGTACAAATAAAGGATAGTTGTGATAGATGATACTCCAAATTTGTAGGAAAAATGTTTAATTAGATCTCTAAAACCAACAAATGTTTAGTCTATAGAGTTGAAAATTTAGGCACTTATAACAAAACACTCCTTTTATTAAATACAAGTTTATTGACTTATGGGCGCAAAAGACTAAAAGTTTTCCCTATTTTGCAGTCCAACATCCTCTACAAAGCCTCTTCAAATTTCCTTTTTTTTATTGTTATTCACTTATTACAAAAGTTTTGAATTTCTTTTCTAGTTAATTAGGTGTTGTTCCTTTTTATTTTAATTTTAAAGAAACATCTTAGAGTGAGAAAGTCGCTCTACATATTTGTACGTAGAGAGAGGATTGAGCCTTAAATTTGATGAGTGATTTTGTAGAGTCTTTTTAATTAAGTTTTGATGGTGTGGCTCTACATATTAAGTTGGAAAATGGATTTATGGAGTTTGTTGGAGATGCACTTAAGTCCATGCATGCCAACCCACATTACACAAAATCAATCAAGATCGAAAACCAGCATATATCAATTAATGAAAAGATAAAACCAAATGAAAAGATAGGATTGGTAGAGAACTATCTTGTACGTAGGTACACTACCCAAACCCTACGTGAGTTTTCAGTTTTATTAAAAAAAGAAAATTGAGAGATTACACATTTACTATTTATTCCAAAAATATTAAGGTTTTTTTGGTACATCGATCTATTATATTATTTGGACTAAGTCATGCAATGATATAGGTTTTGAGGGTTTTTTTTTTCCCAAAGATAGCGTTCTGACATATATATGCTAGTGTTGAATAAAAAGACTTTATATATCCTACCAATTACACACATGCATACTTATATTTTAATATTTTAAATATGCAAACTACTAATTTATCCTTATTATGTTTATTGCAAATAAGGATAAAAAAATTGGGGACATAATTAATTAGTATTTGTAAAAGACGGTCGACAAGACCTTTTATCTTAATAATAGTATCAATAAAGATATAATATATATATATATGTTACAGGACACTAATTTTTTGACATACATTTTGTAGGTTCACTATGTAATGATTTTTGACGTGAGAATATACACAGTTTGTGTAAAATGCTAGTATGTTAAAGCACATCAACTACCATACGAGGAGTCAAAGTTCAAAACAAAGAATCATTAGAACTAGTTCACTATGATGTGTGCGGGTCCATCAAGCAACCATCGATAACTGGGATGCGTTACATGGTAACATTCATTGACGACTTCCCCAAATACGTGTGAATTTTCTTCATGAAAGAAAAATTTGACACATTTTTAAAATGTAAAGAGTTTAGAGATACAATCGAAGGAGAAGTGGGGAAGAAGATCAATTGCCTACTCACATATATAACACCTTAAATGAATGTAGAATACATCACCATTTCACCTGACTACGACATAATGGTGTAATGGAAAGAAAGAACCAACATCTTGCAGAAATCTATATGGTACATACGAAGATGTACTAAGAAGGTTTTGTGTTGAAGCCATGAGAACTGCAACTAATGTGATTAGAGGCTTCCTCAACTAAGTTTAGAATTTGTTTCACCTTTTGAGACATTGTGGGATATGAAACATACAGTTAACTACTTTTGAGTATTTGGCCGTGTGTGCTACTTATTTGTTCCAAGTCATCTACATAGCAAGTTTGCTAAGAGGCAACTAGATCTATCTTTGTGGGATACAGCATCCAGAGAATAGGATAGATATGTTGTGATATTATGACTAGAAGGTGTTACACATTACAAGATGTGGTGTTTAATGAAGCATCTTCTCGATGATCCTTAGAAAATGATGTGTTGCCTGACTCGAAAGACATTGGAGATACTTTGCAGCAGAAGATGGGGGATCAAACAGCCCGAGTCCAGATGAGTTTGAGGATTCGTTTGATGGTGACGATGTTAAACCAGATGAGCTTCATAATCCTTAGCAAACTAGTGTGCATCAACCAAGAAAATTAGACCTGGTGAAATGGAAGTATCAACCCCACAATTACAACTATGGAGGTTACAAGAATATAAAAGCCAAATCCTAAATACGCCAATGCATCCATAGTAAGTTGAACCTGAGATGTGTGAAGAGACATCACATCTTAAAGCTATGGGAAAAGAGATTGCACTGGAGCATCAAACTTGGGATCTAGTGCCATAGCCAAAAGATATAAACCCATATCATATCAATGTGTGTACAAGTTGAGGGGGGAGTGTTGAAGATCAACACCAACCCATGAAAATTAATTAAAATTTGAGCTAGGAAAAGTCAAAGAATGGTGAAGTTTCCACCAACTTGCAACATTAATTAGTGCAGTTAATTCTAGCGAAGAAAGTGAAATTAGCTAGATATTTCTAACAGGGTGTTTCTGTGCTTCTCTAATGTCGCATCTGTGCCTATCAAAGAAGAAGGCGTCTACCCCATTTGAACGAACCAAGAAGTGAGAGTGAGATATAAAGTCTTTGTGAGGAGTGTGATTGTTATAGAGTTTATCTCTAGAAAGTGAAAAACGAATCAACAACTAGTTGCACAGGGTCACAATCAGTAATACTCACAGTCAGTAATACTCCCAACTTGATAAAGAAAGAAAAAAAAAGGAAGTCAACTTCCAAACTAAAATGAAATGTATATAAATAGAGACAATTGTTATTAATACTCCAAAAATCTCATTTGTCACTCCAAACTTTCCATAATTAGAAAGAAAAATACATTGAAGTGTGGCTAAAAAGTATATCACATTTGCACGTTTTAAAGGCGAACTCATAGCTAAGTAGTTTTTATTGTGGAGCAGAACTTCGGGAATTGATCTAAACTGGATGTGTAATTGAGTTTATGCCTTTTAATGATTAAACTGATAAATATTTCAACTACATATGGATTTAATATCGTAGTATCTTTTAGCCTCTATATGCCACAAAAGTTGCGGACAAAAATTCACAACACATAGAATTGTGGTAAAAAAGTATATCGTCTTTGCACGTTTTATAGGTGAACTCATAGGTAAGCAATTTTTATTGTTGACCAAAACTTCGGGAATTGATCTAACTTGAATGTATAATTGAGTTTATGCATTTTAATGATTAAATTCATAAATATCTCAACCGCATATGAATTTAATATCGTAGTGTCATTTGGCTTGTATATTTGTATCTGTGGCAAAAAAAATGGGTACCTCCATGAGAAAATTTTGTAGATCGATGAATATTTTCAATCTAAATATTTATTAGATGTATTTTTCTTTCTAATTATGGAAAGTTTGGAGTGCCAAATGAGATTTTTGGAGTGTTAATAACAATTTTCTATATTTATATACATTTTATTTTAGTTTGGAAGTCGACTTCCCATTTTTTTCTTTTTTTTATCAAGTTGGAAGTATCACTGACTGTGACCCTATGTAACTAGTTGTTGATTCGTTTTGAACTAAGAAATAAGTTCTAATTAAGTGTGAGAGTGAGATATAAGGTCTTTGTGAGGAGTGTGATTGTTATAGAGTTTGTCTTTAAAAAGTGAAAAAGTGTCATAACTTTTAAAATTGTTTACTTATTTTCTCTCTTTAATACTTAAATATTAGAGTTGTGTACTCAAATATTCTCAACAGTGTTTTCGACCAAAAAGCTCCAACTCAATCTGAATACATGGCCTAATGGGCTTGGATCTGATTGGTTTTCAAGTTCCAAGTCACACTCACCCAACTCAGAATGTCATATTCGAAATAACAGATAGAAATTAGTAAACTTTGGAAGATCTGGAAGAAATCGAAGGATACAACGCCGTTTCTTGGCGCAGTGTTAACCTGACCACCATTCTGCTTATCAGAATTTGGCAGCTCAACCCTTCTCTTGCTCACAGACCCAACTCAAAATCAGATGGGACGAAGAAACGGTTGAAGGAATTCGCAAATGCCCAGACGACTGGAAGGAGGAAGGAATTCACGAAAATCTTTTCATCAATATTTTATCGTGTGACGTGATGAGAGGGTTACTAATGATAAACTTTATATGCCCGGTATGGTCCACCAGTAACATTATCAATATTGTCCAAACTTAATCACCAATACCAAATGTGTCTATAGATATAGGAAATTTTTAAGGGTAGAGACCCCCATTTTTTTATGAAAATGGGAATTAGTTGTGGGGTCCACACTACATCAAATTTTAACGATCTGAACCATATATTTTTCAAGTTACATCTCATAGATCATTCTTGCAAAATATTAAACAAATCAGAAATGTTTAAGAAATCTAATTAGATTCAAAGAAATTAACGAATACTTTGTTATATAAGAAAGAATGAACTTTTATCTTGATAATTAAATAAGCATATGGTTTCGGATTGAATTGAATTTTTACAAAGATAATCTATGAATCGAGACTTATAAAATAAACGGTTCAGATCGTTAAAATTCGATAGAAAGTGAACCCCACACTTGATCTCTATTTTTTTTTTAAATGAAAATCCCTTTGCATAAAAGACATGTATATTTTTTCCTATTCTCCAACAACTAAGGGGATATACCATAATATATTTTCACGTTACACTAGTCATTCTCCTTGTTTTTTTATTTCTTTTCCTCCCTTCCTGGGTTCACACGTTATTCTTCACCCAAGAGTACTTCACTTGAATCACAAGATTCACAACCACTAGAACCAGTACACCGGCAGTACAACATGTAAATTTCACTAATTAAAATCTTCGAGTGAAAAATTCACCTCTTCAAGTGCCGGAGAAGCCGTACAAGACAACTTGAAAACCAATGTGATGTCCTAATCGACATTTTCAAGCCAGTACAAAACCTTTAACTGGGATTCTGAGAGCACACCTTAACTATATCACATAATATCGAATTTAATAGCATAAAACTTCACAATCATATCAGTCAAAACACCCAGCTAGTATCCGCAAGTATGGCCTAGTAACCCATATATGATCCCAGGAATATTATGTTTCCATTAAAATACACCAAGTACGGATAAAACATGTCCTGCTAACAAACACACATACTACTGGAAAGTGGAAATTACAGAACTTAACCACAAGCGTAATAATTAGAGAGACTGACCGAACACAGGTCCTCCTCGAAGCTAAAACAAAGTCTAAACAACCTTGACTTTCGTTAGTTACTCACTCAAGACTCAACCCTCCATACATTCTAAAACAAAGTCTAAACAACCTTGACTTCGGTTGGTTACTCACTCAACCCTCCATGCATTCTTAGTTTTTAACGTTCGGAAAAAGCTTTGGCTTCAAGAACACAGAATTTGTCACAACCATTCTAAACCAGATACTAACCACCATACTTTAGCTGTAGCCTCATCTCAAGGCTCAGGAATAAGCATATAGCCCAAAGGTCTGGCCCTAACTAGCTGGTGGAAACTCAAAGCTAATCGTCACCAAATGCGAACTGATCCAGTATAAATCTAGAAAATGTGTGCTGACTATGAACACAATTCCATCATGCACATGTTTAAAGTGTGAGGTCCAAAGAGAGACAAAAAGCCTTCGATGGAAGCCCAACTACCCGCTAATGAAGCAAAACAGCTACATATGAAGAATTGCAACATTTACCAAGTTCAGATGTTATTCCAACAATCCAAAAACAAGTTATATAGGCACCATAAAGTAACAATTCAAAACAAAGTAGATCAGGAGAAGATGAACTCTGCTTGCAGTAATGCCTAAAAAAGTGTCTCTAGCAGAAGCAAGATTGTTCTAATTAGAGGGAAGCGATAAAGCTGATCTTCTCAGAACTTTTCCTCATAAAGAATATAATACAACCTTTTCGTTAAGTTATCTAATATGAATCTATAGATATCTCATTAGTTGCACGAAAGACAGATAACAATGTGAGAGAGAGCAACTGCTTAAATATGTTCCGCAAAATATACAATGCAAAAAATAAGATAGTCAAAATTTAAAATATCATAGCATCATGGCAAAATACATCCAGCAGAATGCATTCCAAATTTCACAATTCAAATAAAAAAGGAATGATGTTCGAAATTACCAAAAGAACAATTAAGCAGAAAAAGAAAAAAGAAACTAGAGATTTACTAGGCCTCACTTCCTGTCCTGTGACTTTTTTGGCAATGAGGAAAGGATGCACAAGTTATCGTCTCTCACTTGCATTCAACACCAGCTTCAGCTGCTCGACGAGGCTTGTTTTTCCGCCTGCTCCCATTATGCCGAAATCCATTAGACTTAGTTGAGTCATCGGTGCTTGATCTTGTTCCATTACCATTTTCCTCCTTAACTGAATCTGATTTCTCCTTCACCTGTGATTGCCGCTTCCTCTTCTTACCATTCTCTGCCGCAGAGGGGCTTTTTACCTCCTTGCTTGAGATACCGGCCTTTCCATTCTCACTATCATCTGCCTCTATTCTTTCAGCTTCTTCTTCATCAATCTCATCTTTTAATGGCTTTTGAGGCCTTCCCCTTCTCTTTTGTGCCGGTATTTTTTCTTCCTCACCGCTACCAGGATCATCATGATTGTTGACAGTTAACCTCTTTCCCTTTCCTCTACCTCTACCCATGATTTCAAAACTCCAGAAAAGAATATTTCATGCAATATAAGTTTTATGCTGCAATGAAAAAAACATACAAATGTTAATTTCACTTATAGTTACTTAAGATACAATTCAGAATCGAGAAATCAATTCATCCCCCCCAATAATCAGTAGGACTCAGGGATAACACAAATTATATGCCATCCTACAAAAACTAGTGGTGCCTTCTCCAAGTATATAACAATCCCGACAATGATGATAAGTAACATAACAACCAACTAAATAGCTAGACAGCATGATGTAAATACATAAGGAACAACCAGTAGCGTATAAAATCAATGCTATAAAACAGCTACTAGCAGGCATCCAATGCTTCTCATAAACAACTAACTCCAGAATATATAGGCAGCTCGAAATCTATAAATCTTTTAGGAGTTCAAAATTGTGTAGGTTTTGTTTTCATTTCAAACATCAATAGAAGCAATGACTGCACTTGTTTGATGAAGCATCTTACCATGAAACGCCATAGTAAGTATTAGTCAAATGAAACAAAGAAAAATAGAACTCTAAGTCACTTTACTCAGTTGTTTTGACTTCCAAAAGATGGTATTGAGAACTGTCACTTCTTTTTACACACAAACCAATTAGGCATTAAAGAAAGTTACATATCGAAAACCCCATAAGAGAGACTCTGATTTCAGCCAAATTTTTTAAGTTTGTGTCACTACAAGATATGGGATCTTACATGCCTGGACACCGATTCAAACGATGAACTACTGCTACAAAGATTCAGACTTTTCGGCCAACAAAGTCGAAATTCATACAGGTTTACTCCCAATAGTGAAAACACATCAAAATTAATCACAACAGAACCAAAAAACAGAAGAAAAGCCACATCTCCACAAAGACTCGAACTTTCGAAACATGCAAAATCAAAGTTACAAATTTTACTATCTGGAAAATCACACCCAAAAGCACACAGAAACAATCCAAGCAAGATCCATAAGACAGAATGAATCACATACACAATGAAATAGATAGAACTCAACTGACCATCAAAACCATTTCTTGCTTCATGTGTGCCATCATATTAAACCATTTCTTTCAATCAGGTTCAACATCCAAGTCCCACAAAATTTTTAAACAGAAAGCAACAAAATACACAGTTTAACGCATATTCCAAATTCCAATCACAAAATGCTAAAAAAAAAAAAAAAAAAAAAAAAAAAGATAAGAGAGAAGAAACTGACCTATTGTGAGAAAACCCAACACTCAGAATCTATTGAAGTACTCATAGGAGGGTCAGAAAGGACCAAAACCGAGATGGGTTTTTCTCAGTCAGTGATTCGAAGTGAAAAAAAAATGGAGATTTTAATGGGCAAAAGTATGATCTGAGGGTGAAATATTGGATACCCAGATAAAAAAGTTTAGAGATTTGAAGAGACTGGGGATTGGCATGTGAGGCAGGCCAAAGTGCTGCGAACCCAAGAAACTGGTTCGACTTAAACGGGAAGAGAGAGAGAGAGAGACAGACAGAGAGAGCTTGAGAAGGAAGGGTGAAGAAGAGATATTTGTTGATTGGCTCTGTAGTCTGCGACTCTGTAGACCGAGATGTGTCGTATGTATGCATGTGTAAGGGTGTTTTGGTAATTTGAACTTTATACTTTGCTTTACCATATGAGTTTTCTTTGTTTTAAACTAAGTTCAAAAGTCACGTGCTTAACATCACACTGATTTTCAGAAATTAAAAGTCTTTGTTTCCTGTTTATGGTAGTGTGCCAGTCTGTGTGCTTAACAATTAACACTGACCAGTTAGAGCCATTGATAGTCTGATAATCTAATATCGACAAATATATCATAATGTTATTTATTATTGATATCTTTTTTATAATGATGTTTTTGAAATTTCAATTACATATGAATAATGTCGTGTCGACATGTTTATCGATGAAAGTTTACATGTCATATCGTGTCGCTTAGGTCGGTATGTCCTTCATACTAATTGATTTTGTTGTTGGTTTGAGAATCCTCCTTTTTTTGACTTGTTATTTGAAAATTGTTGTAATTAAGTTGTTGCTCTTTTATTTTGTACAAATTCTTCAAATCATCTATGAAAGCTATCGTTTCTCTTAAAAAAATTTACATAACAAATAACTAACGATGTGAAAATTATCTTATTATCATGCCTGACTGGTCAAGGAGTTTGACCCAAGTTTTTCATGTTCTTAGCAAGGAGGATAAAAAATGAAAAGTAATAAGCTTTTTTAGATGACGATGAATAATTTGTGTGATTAAAAATTTTGTTTTTCTTTGAAAAGGGTCTTAGATATGGATGCGATGAAAGTTTTAGGAAATGTTTCTGCCCAAAAAAAAGCAAAGAGTGTTTTAGGCAGTGTCATCATTTATTTTAATGAGTTATTTACTTGTTTGGTCCGTGAATTAAAACTTTTACAATCCCAACTATTTAACATTTCTTCGGCTCTTTATGCATCTTCGACTACACATTTGGTGATTTTGGAATCCTTCATATAAACATATGAGAAATGCTAAGGAGAGTCTTTCAATAGTGAGGCTTTCTATAGACTCTCTGTCATCTTATATTTTTGACACAATATTTATAATGTTGGGACAAAAATTGACGTTAAACTGTGAGGTGACAGAAAGTTCACGAAAGATCCAACTTTAAGAAAATCTTTGTAGAGTTCTATTTTAAGAGAATTCGCTTAACATTTATCTAAACGTATATTTTCTGCCCTTATCTGCATTAAATAAAGGAATTTTTTTCATTTAGGATTGAGAAGTTTTCAATTTTAAGTCACAAAAGTAGATGATTCATTAAAGTGAACCACTTCATATGCCGTAGAGCTATTGATTGAACTTGTGATAGCTGTATGATTTGAAAAATTTACCCAGATACAATGAATAAGCAGGAATTAGGCACCCAATTTTAAGTTCACCCAATCATTGTTTTAAAACTTTTAAATTCTATAGGTTAACCAATTTTATTACACAAATACCCTTATTGAGAGCCGAAGTAATATTAATAAGTTCACCAAACTTTTTTTTTTTTTTTTTTTTTTTTGTTTTTGACCAACAATGTTATCTATCCTAAAGAGGTGGATGAGTGGGCTAACCCAACTATCTTTCAAAAAATTTAAAAACTCTAAAAGCTACCCCAATTTTGAAGAGTGATTGAGGAACTCTTTTGTTTGTGTTTTTTTTTCCACATATCCATTTTTATTTCTTATACACTTTTATTAATTTTTGTCATTGATATTTTTCAATTCATTCGATCCGACGACCGAAAATTAAAAGGAGTATGTAAAAAGTAAAAATTGGTGTGTGAATAGCATTGTCCTTCTCTCACCCCCAAGAGTGTTCAGAAAGAGAAGTTGAGTGGGAATAGGAATAACTGGAAGGGTAATATTAGTAAGACCAAATTTTTAATTCAAATTTATAAACTATGTGATGTGTTACTACTAGGAAATAAGCACGTTAATCAACACTTAAGTTATAATCCAACGATCAACGATCATGTTATATGATTTATAAAATACGATTTAAATAGGTAGTCCCTCTAACATTACTCTTATGTTTAAGGGTAAAATAAGAAATTCAAGTTTCATAAAAAATTTGGATGAACTTAACTTAAAGTTGGGTGCCGATGAAGTCACCCTTTCAGAAAAAAAATAAAGCAATAGTTATTTCCGGTAGCTCCCAAATGCCTACCAAGCAAGAGGGAAAATTATAATACTACTTTCCTTATTATATTTTCCTAAACTAGTAAGTGGCAATTATTGTATAGGTTTGCCTCTCAGATAGTTGCTAGATAGAAAGTAGTAGCATACGAATTTTAAAAGACATTGAATGGTATTTATTTGTTTGCATAAAGGGCTAGATAAATCGAATAGAAGAGTGCCTTAAAAGGCATTGAATCGAGGAATGAGAAGTTGATATTGTATTTAAATGGTTTAAGAATATTATGAATAGCCGTTAGTACTACAGTCACGTGGTAAATTTTTTAAGGATAAATCTTACATTTAACTTTTATGAATAGCGAGTTTTATACCGTATTATTGTAACTGATTCCTGATGTGGTTTAGTAAGATCAGGAAAGAAAAGAAGAATTGTTGATATTGGATTTGAAGATGAATATTGTGGGTAATATCATTGTTGGTAAGCTTTATTAAGGTCAAATTTTGCTTTACTTTGTTCTATTTTGTAGTAATGTGTACGTTTTCATGAGACCTTTTTGGTTAGGAAGAGAGGTGATCTTGCAACAAACCTTATCTACTCAGCTAAATTTGCCAAGCCATATCCCTAATTCCATGCCTTCAACTTTGTATGCAATAGCGACTTCTACATTAAGGTCATTTTTGAGAGAAACACTAGGGTTCTGCGGTTCAGGCCGCACACAAAAAATGATGCTCATCCATATTCGGGTGTTTCAACTTTTGTCTTCTTGACATAGTCGAACAAGAGACGTGATCCACTCACGATTCTTCTAAACACAAGAATTTGGCTCCCTAGATAGATACCATTTTGAAGGGCATTCCTTTACAATTTGAGGCATAGTACCTCCTTTTGTGAAACTTCTATGAACTAAGATGGTGACTCGTATAAGTGGCCGACATAACTGGATCAAAGCTATAACATCTTGCCAAAGTTCATAGAATATTCATATTTCACATTGAAAAACAACAAACTTATATAGTTTTATCTCTATGTGAATATAAGACGAGAGAAAATTGGTTAAAGTGGTTTGGACATACAAAACAAAGACCTACAAATATCTCGGTTAGAAAATACAATTATGAGACAGAGGCTCAGAGCAAAAGGGTAGAGGAAGACTTAATGCAAAACTAAGTGCAGTGACATTCTTAGATTCGTTCAATCGATCTATATATGAATCGCCTATATTTTTTTTTTCTTTGACTTAATGGTAGGTTTTATTTTTAAACTCTAACTTTTGCAAAAAGCCAACCAAGAAAAGAACCAAATTGATTTGATATATTAATGGATGACAGCCAGCTGCATGCATCTAATGACAATCCCTTGTGCAATTTTGTCTAAAGTATGGATAAGAAGTAGACAACACATGAAAACAATCCTCATGTTTTCTCTTTAGTAATTTCCAAACATGGTTTGAGAACTTTAAGTTCATATCTGTCTTTTGACTTTCTTGCTAACCCATTGTTTTCTGCACAACATGGAAAGAAAGACTAATTAGTATGCAGAAATCATGTACCTTAGAGTACACATTAATCGAAACTACACAACTCCCGCCTTCAATGAAATTGGGGTCCTTCATTCTCAACAAGGTGAAAAGGTTCCAACCCTAATTTGTAAGTGATTGCACGTTTTCAGAGTTTATCTTAATAAAACAAATGAGAGATTAGTTCGTAGAGGTTTTTCTTAACACTCAAAACATTTAAGGCAAAATTTGCACAAATAGTATCGGAATATAATTATGGGGACATCAAACAGGCAATAAGCCGTATATATAACACGATATGAGTGCCTTGTTTGGAATCGCTACAGCAATAAACACTTCTTCTCATAAGCACTTACACTCGAAGGGTTTTTGTTATAAACATGTCTTCCTAAAGCACACAATAGGTGTTCCTCATAAAGCACTTTTGCAACCCATATATGCTTTCAAATTTTTCTTCCAAACATAATCAAAAGCGCTTTTGATTGTCAAGCCGTTTTGAAAACAATAAAAACAGGCCAAAGTGTCCCTTCAATTATAATTTTTTATTGAAAATTTATAACTGATTCTATTCGTGCATATTTTTCACAAATTACATGGAACTTTTGTGCATGTGGGTCTTGAAACAAAACAAAATCAACGCGTGAGTAGATAAAATGGTTCAAAAGAGACCTCCACACCCCTCCATTGGACAACTACCACACCATGCAAGGCATGGTTTCTTATATTCCAAGCCTCTTTAGGACCTTTTTAAGGCATGCAATTATTGGAAGAGTGGGTGATTTTAGGACCTTTTTTGGGACCCTTTTGAGCTTTCTTCAAAATATTTTCATTAATTATGGAGGTTTAGAGAATTCATAAGCAACCTTTTGTCCCTATTAAACAAAGTCATTCCTAATTGCACTTTTTCCATCCAATTTTTCACATGTTTTCTTTCAAGTCCTAAACAATTCAGAAAGTGTGATCCCCAAGCCAAGGGAGCAAAACATGCATTGACTCAAAGCCACATATCTGAAACGCAACACTGCTACAGATGCAGTTCCAGTTTCATGAGTATGAAGTACAGAGATATATTGAAAGACATTCTTCGGCATAGCAAAATCAACAATTCATCTGCTTATGAACAAGTTGTACTAATTACTTATGCCGTGTGTTGGGAGTGTTTATTTGGATTATCTAATCAATCTTCAGTAATACTTAAATCAAACAAATGGATTAGTTATATGGTGTCAAACTTGTTTTCAAACATTAGTGGCTTAAAGGGTTATAATTGTATACTTTGTTTTCGGAATACTGTTTTGAGGCATTAAGGAACGAACAAAAGAATGTAAGCCAGAATCTGAATTGTAAACCAGTAACTCGAGGTTGAGTAGTACCTGTACTTGTTCAGCCGCCAAGTTCAACAGTTCATGTTTAGATTCACCATCCGCTTCTCCGTTTTGATCTTGTGTCTACATACACAAAATTCATCTGGGATGATGAGTAGCTTGGAAAAGAAGGGTATCAAGCAGTGAAAAAGAAGAGTATTTTTGGAGTTTGTTTCCAATGCGGTCAAATTCATAAACTTCATGCCTTTGAAAACTGAATGGATCAATGGCGTCGATACAAAATTTTGGAAAATCAATTCAGTTGTACAAGAGATGTCTTTTGTGAAAACAAAAGGGCTTATGTGACGATCTTCTGAACTGATACTATATTATTAGAGGCAGACCTTGGATACACACTCTCTTGACTTCTTTTCTACTGCAAGTCTGACAAAGCCATCCCTTTATCGAGCCAACTAAATCCAGGTTGCTTGAGAATCTTCCTCTGATTCATCACCATCCTTACGTTCTCAACCTCTTCCCATTCTGCGTCAGCAGCATAGATATTCGAAAGTGTTACAAAACCTCCAGGTCTCTTTAACTCCATTTTTAGAATAGCTTCAGCCATCATTTTAGCAAGATCTCTTCTTCCATGGACTTTGCAACCGTTGAAAAAGGCTCCAATGATAGATTCAGTGACTTCTATAGGCATTCCCTTAACCAATTCGTAAGCTGCTACCATCTTTCCTGATCGACACAAGAGATCAACAACACAAGCATAATGTTCTGTACCTGGCTCAACTCCATGACACACTTTCATGGACTTGAAAATCTTTAAACCTTTCTCTACATAACCACTGTGGCTGCACGCAGAAAGTACGCATGTCAAAGTCACTTCATTTAACTGCACTCCTTCTGCTTGCATTCTTTCAAAAAGCTCTATGGAGGAATCAACCATACCGTACTTACCATAACATCCAATCAATGCATTCCATGATGCAATGTTATTTACAGGATTCTGGTCAAATACACTTCGAGCATTTTTCACACTGCCACATTTTGAGTACATATCAATAAGAGCACTAGCAACAAACACATTTACGTCAAAGTCCATCCTGTAGATCAATCCATGAATTTCTCTCCCTCTTTGAATTGAACCAATGATCCCACAAGCTGGTAGCAACCCTGTGATAGTCACGAGGTTCACCTTAATTCCAGACACCAACATCATCCTGAACAGTTTAAATGCTTCATCAGCATGTTGGCCTTGGGTAAAACCTGAAATCAACGCATTCCAAGTAACCAAATCAGGAACCGATCCTTCTTTAGTCATCCTAGACAGAAGTGCATATGCTTGATTTGTATCTCCACACCGAGCAAACCCCGCTATCATTGCATTCCATGTGAAATCATTCGGTTCCAATCCATCCAACCTCATCCTCTCAAACAAGAGGAGCGCTTGATCAGTCTTTCCTATGTTAAAATACCCGCATATCATCGACGTCCAAGAAACAACGTCTCTGTCGAGCATCCTATCAAACACGCGACGAGCATAACACAAACTTCCACATTTATAATACATGTCAATCAAGGCATTTGCCAAAGATACATCCTTTTCAAAACCAAGTTTATTCACCACAGCATGAACTTCCTTTCCCTTGTTCAAATCCATCAAACCAACACAAACTTTAAGCACGACAGGAAACGTGAACTTGTTGCCAACAATTCCCAACTCTTGCATCAAATAAAAGTACCCAATAGCGTCCTCAAACTGACCATTAAACGCCGACGCCAAAACCAGCCAGTTCAACGCGAAAACGTTTGGCTTGGGAATTTTATCAAACGTTTGGTGTGCGTACCCAACATCCCCACAACCAGCATACATCCCCACAAGCTTTGAACTCAAAGATAACAAATTCATGTCCACCCCACTGGCTAACAGCACCGCATGAATTTGCTTGCCTTGTCTCAGAGCCTTTGCTTTCATGCATTTCTGCAAAAGCAAAGCCAAGTCGTCTGGAGACAACTTGAATGTCGAAAAAGATGGTATTTTCATAATCTTATGTTCAGCTAAAAGATTCAACTTCTGGGAAAGCAAGTTCCTTTACACTATGTTTGGACGAGGGAAATAAACATAGAATTTTGGTAAAAGTTAGAATTTATAAATTGACAGGCACCAATTCTCTTGTTTGGATTCATAAACATAGAAATTTAGAATTTCCGCGTGGAAAAAAAACTTGGAATTTGGGACCTCCAAATCCCAAGTTCAAATTTCATGTAAATAGGTGTCATTTCTCAATTTCTATGATTGACAGTTTAAAAATAACAAATTCCGTATTCAATTCCATTGTTCTTTTAGATTAACCAAACAAGAAAATTTACAAATTCTAGAAAATAAAATCTCGTCATTTCAATTTCCGTCATTTTTAAATTCCTTAATAATTTTAAATTTCTTCACCCAAACATAGTGTTACTTCCATGGTGGGTTGAGATTTTCTTTTCGCAATTTTCGGTCTTGTTTTTTAAAATTTCGTTCTTTCTTGGTGTCTGTCTTCGCAGCCAATGCATACGAGAGTTGGGTAAAATGAAACAATTTTCGATAATCATTTCGTTTTTAATTTGTAGGTTTTTTTTTTTTTTTTAATTCCAAAAATACGAATCAATACACAAACTATCGTAATGCATTTGATTAGAAACTTAAAGAAAAATTTCTAACTAAGTATATCAACTGATCATGTTCCTGACACACCTAAAAAAATTTCATTTGAAGGATGTGGTAAGTAATATGTGAAAAATTAGGCACGGAGAAGGATAGTAGGGTTGGGAATAAACAAAGAAGAAATGAATAATTTAAAATCGTTGCTAGTTGGTGGTTTCTAATTTTTATTGTGTGCTTTTTCTTATACATTATCCCATGTCTCATTAGGACGGCGTTTCTTCACTCTATATCTACCTTCTATCTCTAAAAAAAAAATTAAAAATTAAAAACTAACAAAATGGTTACTGAACATGCCCTAAGGTATACGTTTTCTCATACTAATGACTTCGTAAACTTGATATTAACACGGAGTTTAAGTTTTGTGGAACCGGAAAGAATTTGAGTTCATTTTTAATTCCAGGTGCATTTGATCTACACGTGTGACTCCATAAAGTTATGCACTTCTTATTCCCAAGCGATGCCTTATCTAATCTAAATTACGGGAAGGAGGGATTTCAAGCTCAGGTACGGGATACGAGGGATTCAGACTTAGGTGGATGATTAAAACCATATTGTTCTAGCCAACTTGACTACATGTTAGCTTTTATAAAGTTAGTTGAATTGTGCAAGTTTGTGGACCATGCAGGATTTTAGAGTGTAAACTGTAGAAGGTTTATTTACCAAACTCAATTACAGATCACTTCTTTCAGAAAAGCTACAAAAACAAGGAATGAAGGTTCGTCCGGTCTTTCTCAAGAAAATTCCAAGCTTTCTCACTTATCATGGTGTTTCACGTTTGAGATGAAAACTAATAGAAGCAAAATGTGATTCATGCCTTCGTTCAAACATGCAAAAAGAAAATCTGCTCACACGTAAAACTTTCTCAATCGCACTGAATTGCCGGAAAAAGGAGGCTCGAAGGTGAAAATCTGACATGAAAGTTTTATTTGATTGTTGACGAGCACCATCTTACACTGTTACATGGGAAACAAAATTTAAGTCGTTGTATTCGTCAACTCGTCCGTGCATAAATAGTTGATGATTTTAGCCTGTTTGTTGAAGATTTTACTAGTGTGATCAGTTTGGAGCAAATTATCCTCACCTGAATTACAATGTCTTTTGATGTGCTATATCCTCTCTGCTTCATCCTTTTCGTGTTTTTCCCAATTTCCGCCATAGCTCAAACTTATAGAAACATGTCTTTAGGCTCATCACTCACTGCACAAAATAATAATTCAGTAATCTGGAAATCACCATCTGGTGAATTTGCTTTTGGTTTTCGACAGATTGGAAACGACGGTTTCTTACTAGCCATCTGGTTCAATAAAGGTACCAGATAAAACCGTAGTGTGGTCAGCCAATGGAAATAGTCTTGTGGCGCAAGGATCCAAAGGTGAACTCACTGCTGTTGGCCTGTTGCTGCTCAATGATATCGTGACAGGCAAAGACACGTTGGTTGCTTCAGTAGGTACTGGGGTTGTTACCTACGCAGCCATGCTAGACACTGGAAATTTTGTGCTGGCCAACGCACATTCGAACAGTTTGTGGGAGAGTTTTGGTCATCCAACCGATACAATCCTACCCACACAGACAATTAATCAATGTAGCAGACTATATGCTCCCTATACGTCAACAAATTACTTGACGGGTAGATTTCTGCTTACACTAGAATCTGATGGAAATCTCAAGCTTTCTACAACAAATTTCCCCCCAAGATTATCCCTATTACGGTTATGGGAATTACACCGATACTCTGCATAGTGGCTTTCAGGTCATCTTCAACCAGTCTGGCTCTGTTTACCTCACTGCAGCAAATGGAACAATACTCAAGGTGGTATTACCCTACACATTTTCGAACCAAGATTTATACCAGAGAGCAACTCTTGACTATGATGGAGTCTTGAGGTACTATGTATTTCGGAGAAGCAATGACTCAAGTGGTGGAACATGGTCTGCATTGTCCTTCATTCCCTCGAACATCTGCATGAGTATCGTGCAAAAGCAAGGCGGGCGAGCGTGTGGCTTCAACAGCTTATGTAATCAAAACCAAGGTCGACTGATTTGCCAGTGCCCATCTGGTTATACCTTGATGGATCCACATGATGCGTTGAAAGGCTGCAAACCGAACTTTGTTCCACATAGCTGTGATGGGGCCTCGTCGGAGAGTGATCTTTTCTATATGCAAGAGATGCAAAACGCGAATTGGCAGGCATCTCAGTATGACGAGTTTTATGGTGTAACTGAGGATTGGTGCAGGCAGGCATGCATGCCTAGCCGATTGTTTATGTGACGTTGCCAGTTAGAGAATTAGTATGTGTTTTCTGAAGGCAATCCCTCTTCTCAATGGGAGGATAGACCCCAGTTATAATGGAAAAGCTTTCATCAAAATAAGAAAAGACAATTCTACTTTGGGATCAGCTGGTGCCGCGAAGACCAAAAGGAAGAAAGAATATGATTCAACTTTGATTGTTGCCGGATCAGTGCTCCTGAGTAGTTTGGGGGGTTCTCAACTTCCGCTTGCCATTAATAACCTATATGGTTGTTTCTAGCGTATATTCTAGAAAAAGCTAAGGCAATTCGATCTAATCCAATCATGTCAGGCATGAACTTGAAGTGTTTCACATCTGAGGGGATCAAAGATGCTACGAACAAATTCTAGGAAGAAATAGGACGCGGTGCATCTGCAACAGTTTTTAAAGGAGTTTTGGCATCCGATAATGGGATTGGAAAGTGTGTTGCTGTCAAAAGTTTAGACGCGAAGGTTAGAGGAAATGATGTGGAATTCAATGCTGAAGTGAGTGCAATTGGCAGAACAAGTCACAGAAATTTAGTCCTGCTACTTGGGTTTTGTGACGAGGGTGAACACTGAATGCTTGTGTACGAGTTCATGAGCAACGGATCTTTAGCGAGCTATGTTTTTGGAGAGTTGAGGCCAAAGTGGTTCCAGAGAAGGCATATTGCCTTGGGAATTGCAAGAGGGCTCTTGTATTTGCACGAGAAGTGCAGCAGCCAGA
Source organism: Pyrus communis (assembly GCF_963583255.1). Classification (NCBI taxonomy): domain Eukaryota; kingdom Viridiplantae; phylum Streptophyta; class Magnoliopsida; order Rosales; family Rosaceae; genus Pyrus; species Pyrus communis. The sequence continues at coordinate 25,940,641 of NC_084810.1, read as the reverse complement.
TTGTACATTGTGACATCAAGCCTCAAAATATTCTTCTCGACGACTCTTTCACCGCAAGACTTTCTGACTTTGGATTGGCCAAGCTATTGAGAATGGACCAGACTTGAACCACGACTGCAATCAGGGGAACGAAAGGGTATGTGGCTCCGGAATGGTTCAAAAACTTGCCTATCGCAGTGAAGGTGGATGTTTACAGCTTTGGCATTTTGTCGTTGGAGATTATTTGCTGCCGGAAGAAATTTGAAGAAAACGCCGAGGATGAAAATCAAATGATATTAGCGGATTGGGCGTACGATTCCCATAAGCAAAACAAACTGCACCTTCTATTTCCCAACGACAGTGAGCCCATGGAAGCCATCAAGGAGATGGAGAAGTACGTGATGATTGCAATGCGGTGCATCGAGGAGGATCCATTGTTGAGGCCCACGATGAAGAATGTCACACTTATGCTTGAAGGTACTGTTGAAGTCTCATTTCCACCTGATCCATCCTCGTTCATAAATTCGACATTTTAAGTGCTTGCAGTATAATTTCATATTTTTATGTTTGATTTTCACGGGTTACAGTTTAAGCCATGAGTTTGGTGAGTCAGATAGTCCTTAATCTGCGGTAATTAATGTATAACTATGATAAACCTCTTGCAAGATTGAATCCTCAATAATATATAAAAGAGTTAAAAGTACGAATAACTACCTAACATTTTGGGATCATTCCAAATCAGACATAACCTTTTAAATCATTCCAAATAACTACATACAGTTTTGAAGAAATGATATTTGTTAGGTTCACTAGCTTTAAGTGATGTCGTGGACAAATATGAAAGCGTGTTTTAACTCTCAAGTTAGCTATGGTGCTTTGGTCACATCCCGGCCTGGGTCCTCACCACATCACCGGCTCGACTCCGTCGTAGCACAATATTATCCGCTTTGAACCCCGACCACGCCCTCACGGTTTTCCCAATAAGGAAACCGAACTTACAATAAAAGAGCACTAAAACGTGTTTTGTATTACATGTTTAGTGAAAAACATAATAATTAATTTAAAGTTTGTTAAAATTTCTATCTAATGTTTAGGGTTTAGATAGATTTTTTTTTTTTAACCTTCTAGGAACCTTCTTCGCCAAATTCATGGCAATTAAGTGATGAAAGAACATGATTTTCTTTTATCGTGCAATGCGTGTATAATGTGCCGTGGTGATCATATTATCAGTGAAAGTGAGAGGAACTTTTGAATTTTGAATGGCTACGTTGATTTAATTGGAGTTCGGTGGAATTAGAAAAAAATTTGATTTGATTTCTGTGTAGTTCTAGAACTATTTTCAATCAAGACTTTTGACTCCATAAAATTTTCGGTGTCCACCGACCCACTCAAAAAGAGTGAGACTTCCATACATGTCATGTTTTCATATGGTAATGCGTTATTAAAATGTAAATTAGGTTGCTATAGTGATGTACCTCTTCAGGTGTATGTAAGTTATTCTCTTGATACTGGCTTAAAAACTCTTAAAGTTATCTACTTTTTGTTGAAAATAAACCTCATCGAGTTGTAGACTTTTGTGAATTTGGAGGATTTTAAAGAAGAAGAGATACCAAACTCAACTAGAAATCCAGGCTTCCTCACAAGTCTATATTCGTTGCTTCATTTCTTCATAGATTTGTGCATTTTCTCAATTGACAGATGGTGGTATGATTTTTTGTTATCAATAAAATTTCCCTTGTACTTAAAAAAAAAAAAAATGGTAAGATAAGTCAAAGTAAGGCATGATTAAAGGAGCCAAAAAGAAGAATGGGTACAAAATAATGTTCAAGAATCGGAGTAAAAAAAAAGTTGCTTCCATTTACGCATAAAGATAGAAGAATAATTACTCAAAAGTTTGAAGAAGAATTACACCCAATAACTTGTGAGGATGAGATTGTCCTGTTGTCGAAAAATTAAAGAATCTAGCATGAGCTAAGAAGTTGATATATGCTCTCTATTGCCCGTTGGTTTGAGGTATGGCTTCAACTTCATTAATGGTATTAGAGCAGGTTTGCTACTTGTAAACCCTAACGGCCATACAAACTCCAAGTCACACATAAACTCAAACAATTATATGAAAATTTTATTTTATTATTGGATGTTTTAGTGCCCCTCCATTTGATTATTTGTTAATTGATGTTTAGTTCTCTTAACATGCAAAGACTTTTAGGTCGTCGGACTCGTCAACTTGTCGTTAACATAAAATATAGTTCAATTGATATTGAGTCTATTTATTGAAGATTTTAGTAAAGTTTGATCGGAGCAAATTACTGTCTCACCTTAATTTCCATGGCTTTTGATGTTCGATATCTTCTCTTCTACTTCCTTTTCATGTTTCTACCATTTTCCACCACTGCTCAAACTCATAGAAACACATCTTTAGGCTCATCACTCACTGCACAAAATGATAACTCATCTTGGCAGTCACCATCTGGTGATTTCGCTTTCGGTTTTCGACAGATTGGAAACAACGGTTTCCTACTAGCCATCTGGTTCGATAAGATACCAGAGAAAACCATTGTGTGGTCAGCCAATGGGAAAAATCTTGTGCCACAAGGATCGAAAGTTGAGCTCACTGCAGAAGGCCAGTTTAGTCTTAGTGACATCGCAACGGGCAAAAGCACATGGATTGCTTCTTCTGCTGGTACTGGAGTTGCACATGCAGCCATGCTAGACACCGGAAACTTTGTGCTGGCCACCGCTAATTCAAGCAGTTTGTGGGAGAGTTTTAGTCATCCAACCGATACAATTTTACCCTCACAAACTCTAAATCAAGGCAGCAGACTCTATGCTCACTACACGTCAACAAATTATTCGAGAGGTAGATTCATGTTTGCAGTACAAAAAGTTGGAAATCTTATGCTTTACACAACAAATTTCCCACAAGATTATCCTTATTTCGGTTGTTGGAATTACACCGATACTCTGGGAAGAGGCTTTCGGGTAGTCTTCAACCGGTCTGGTTCTGTTTACCTTACTGATAGGAATGGAGCGATACTTAATGTGCTATTATCCTATATGTTTTCGAACCAAGATTTGTACCAGAGAGCAACTCTTGACTATGATGGAGTTTTGAGGTACTATGTTTTTCGTAAAAACAATGGCTCTAGTGGCGGAACATGGTCTACATTGTCCTTCATACCTTCGAACATCTGCATGAGTATCTTGCAACCAAAAGGCAGGGGCGCATGTGGCTTGAACAGCTTATGTAAACATGACCAAGGCCGACCGGTTTGCCAGTGCCCACCTGGTTATACCTATATAGATCCAGATGATATGTTGAAAGGCTGCAAACCTAACTTTGCTCCACAAAGCTGCGATGAGGCCTCATCGGAGAGTGATCTTTTCTATATGCAAGAGATGCAAAATGCGTATTGGACTTTTTATGAATATGACAAGTTTCAAGACATAACTGAGGATTGGTGCAGGCAGACTTGCCTAGCTGATTGCTTCTGCGCAGTTGCCAGTTTTAGAACTGGTAACTGTTGGTTGAAAGGAGTTCCTCTTCTCAATGGGAGGATCGACGCAAATTATAGTGGGAAAGTTTTAATCAAAATAAGGAAAGATAAATCTACTTCGAGATCAGGTGGCGCTGCGAAGAACAAAAAGAAGAAAGAATATGATTCAACTTTGATTGTAGTTGGATCAGTGCTCTTGAGTAGCTTGGGGGTTCTCAATTTCATCTTGCCCTTAGTAACCTATATGGTTGTTTCTCGCATATATTCTCGAAAAGCTAAGGTGATTCCACCCTATAAGGTTATGGCAGGCATGAATTTGAAGTGTTTCACTTATGACGAGATAAAAGATGCTACGGACAAATTCAGGGAAGAACTAGGCCGCGGTGCATCTGCAACTGTTTTTAAAGGAGTTTTAGCATCCGATAATGGGATTGGAAAGTGTGTTGCTGTCAAAAGTTTAGACGCGAAGGTTAGAGGAAATGATGTGGAATTCAATGCTGAAGTGAGTGCAATTGGCAGAACAAGTCACAGAAATTTAGTCCAACTACTTGGGTTTTGTAACGAGGGTGAGCACCGAATGCTTGTGTACGAGTTCATGAGCAATGGATCTTTAGCGAGCTTTGTTTTTGGAGAGTCGAGGCCAAAGTGGTGCCAGAGAAGGCATATTGTCTTGGGAATCGCAAGAGGGCTCTTGTATATGCATGAGGAGTGCAGCAGCAAGATTGTACATTGTGACATCAAGCCTCAAAACATTCTTCTCGACGACTCTTTCACCGCAAGAATTTCTGACTTTGGATTAGCCAAGCTTTTAAGAATGGACCAGACTCGAACCACAACTGGAATCAGGGGAACGAAAGGGTACGTGGCCCCAGAATGGTTCAAAAACTTGCCTATCACAGTGAAGGTGGATGTTTACAGCTTTGGCATTTTGTTGTTGGAGATTATTTGCTGCCGGAAGAAACTTGAAAAAGACGCTGAGGATGAAAATCAAATGATACTGGCTGATTGGGCTTACGATTGCTATAAGAATAACAAACTGCACCTTCTATTTTCGAATGATGGTGAGGCGAAGGAAGACATCAAGGAGATGGAGAAGTACGTGATGATTGCAATACGGTGCATCGAGGAGGATCCATTGTTGAGGCCTACGATGAAGAATGTCACGCTGATGCTCGAAGGTAATGTTGAGGTCTCAGTTACTCCTGATCCGTCCTCTTTCACAAATTCGGCACTTTAAGTGCTTTCAGTTATAGTTCCAAGCTTTTGTATGTATGATGATCAAGCACTCCAGAGTCCAGTCTAAGCCATCAGCTTGCCGTAGGTCAATAGTCTTTTAACTTAATATGCAGTAATTAATGTGTCGCAATTATAAATCTCATTTGAGTTGTCTCAATAAAAAGAGGGATATATTCTTCTTTGTTCAATATGTGCATTCAAAAGAAAAGAATTTCTCTGTAATTTCGTTTCTGTTTTCCAACTAAATTAATGCAAAGAGTTTTATATGTTATCAGCTTTTCTTCTGGCATATTTAAGCGCTTAATTCAGCTTCATCTCGAACGTGAAACAGAATGGTAGGTTTCCGGCTTACTTAACTAGGCTTGAGAGGTTCTGCAGTAAGTGAGAAAGTACTTGCATACAAAAAAATTCACAAATTTTTTATAGCTCGAAGAAATTGATTATAATCTGAAGCACCTAAAATATTGAACTTATGAAAGAAGATGGATCGGGTGGAGTTGAGACAACAGTTCCTTCGAGCATGGATGTGATTTTCTTCATCATGGGCCTGAGCGACGGGTTCTCCTGAATGCAACATATTGCAATCATAACACACTTCTCAATTTTCATCACGTCAAGCATTCCCTCACTGTCCTTGAATAGCAGCTGCAGTTTCTTAGGCTTATAGCAATCGTATGCCCAATAAGCTAATATCATTTGATCTTCATCCTCTGCCATTGCGTTAAAATGCTTCCTGCAAAAATCATTCCTAACAACAAAATACCGAAGCTGTAAAGATCAACCTTGGCCTTGATAGGCAAGCTTTTGAACCATCCAGGGGCCACATACCCTTTCGTTCCCCTGATTCCAGTCGTAGTTTGAGTCTGGTCTATTCTCAAAAGCTTGGCTAATCAGAATGCAGAAATTCTTGGCAATAGTCATCAAGAAGAATGTTTTGAGGCTTGATGCCAAAATATACAATTTGGCTGCTACACTCCTCATGCAAATACAAAAGACCTTTTGCTATTCATAATGCAATTTGCCTTCTTTGGTGCCAGTTTGTCATTGAATCTTCAAAGCGAGGAAGCTTGCTAGAGAGCCATTGCTCATAAACTCATATACAAGAATTTGACAGCAACACATTTTCCAGTTCCACCAAGACCCCTTTGAAAACTGTTACAGAAGCACCGCGTCCTAGTTCTTCCTCGACTCTATTTGTAGCATCATTTAGCTCCTCACAAATGAAACACTCCAAGTTCATATCTGACATGACCGGATAAGGCTGAATGACCTTAACTTTTGTATAATAGATTCGAGAAACAACCAAATAATTTCTCGACGGGAGGAGGAAGTTCAGAACCCCTGAGCTACTAAGTGAGTAGTGATCCAACAAGGATTGAGGAGAGAGATGATCAGAACGCTGCATTTTGGGAGTGTAGAATAGCAAGTTGCAACTCAATTGCTCTGCTCTTCTGGTAAGTGTAAAGTTTCAGAGAAATCAAAAGCGCGCAGAAACTCTTCCATTGCATGGAGGTTTTGAAGCACCAAAAAAGAATCCAAACAATGTGAAAAGTCCAAAACATCCACTTTTGGAATATGGCAACAACAAATTATCTTTTAACAGGGGAATTACAAATTCTCCGCTCACTTTTTTTTTTAATTAAATGACGCTTCCTTCTTTTAATTTTCTCGCATCTAAAATAACACAAATTACTTCCCTTTTTTTAACTTTCTCACATCTAAAATAACATAAATTCCGTCCTCCGTCAGGTTTACATCATGCATACTACTATTTAATTTTCAAGTCAACTGTGATGAGTCCATCGCCTTCACAAACGACTAAGTAAACGTTGAATCATGGTAGATTTGCAGTTGGAGGTATTTGTCATTCGGGGTAAGGGATGCAAAGTCTTTTTAAATCTTAATATGCAAGCAGCCCAATTACTTGGAAGCTGCCTTCTTTGAATACTTCAAAGAGATGAAACATCAATGCTGCTCTGAATCTAGTTTAAAATTCAAGTTTTTCCTCTCGTCCAATCTACTCTTTTTTGTAGAATTTAGTGTGAGAATGTTTCCAAGTGATGCACAGTTAAAGATTGCATCAATCAGATGCCATGATAAATAAACTCACGATTGAATGAATCAGTAACACATTAGACCTGTACAAAGAAAAATGAGACCAACCGAAAATTTCGATTAGGGTTCACGACTTTTCGGTGAATAAAAACCGAGGTTTTGAAGAAGAGATTGGTTGATCAAAACTAAACAATTTAAAGCGTTCGGCAGGCATGGCCGGAACAAGAAGAAAACATTGGAAAAGAAAATTTGTTTGGTGTTTGTCGGCTGAACAGTTAAAGACCTTTGTAGCAGTACTAATCCACTTAAAAAAGGTTATAACAGAAATAAATTGTAATCTTGAATGCACACGTTGGACAAATAAAAACTAAACAAACTTTTGATAAACATAAGAAATGGATAATTGGAAGCACTTAAAGTATTGAACTTATGAAAGAAGATGGATCGGGAGGAGCTGAGACTTCGACAGTTCCTTCGAGCATCAATGTGACTTTCTTCATGGTAGGTCTGACTGACGGATCCTCCTGAATGCACCATAGTGCAATCCTCACATACTTCTCGATCTCCTTCATGTGGTGCATTGCCTCATCATCATTCTTGAATAGCTGGTGCAGCTCATTATGCTTGTAGCAATCGTACGCCCAATCAGCTAGTATCATTTGATCTTCCTCCTCTGCCGCTGCCACGAAATGCTTCCTGCAGAAAATAATCTCTAACAACAAAATTCCGTAGCTATAAATATCAACCTTGGCCGTGATAGGCAACCTTTTCAACCATTCAGGGGCCACATAACCTTTTGTTCCCCTGATTCCTGTCATGGTTAGAGTCTGGTCGATTCTCAAAAGCTTTGCTAAACCGAAGTCAGAAATTCTTGCAGTGAGAGAGTCATCAAGAAGAATGTTTTGAGGCTTGATGTCACAATGTATGATTTGGCTGCTACACTCGTGCAAATACAACAGCCCTCTTGCAATTTCCAAGGCGATTTTTCTCCTTTGATACCAGTTTGGCATCGACTCTCCAAAGAGGAAGCTCGCTAAAGATCCGTTGTTCATAAACTCGTATACCAGAATTCGGTGCTCTCCCTCGTAACAAAATCCAATTAGCTGGACTAATTTTCTTTCTGGTTTGTTCGGCCAATAGCACTCGCTTCCGCTTTGAATTCCAAATCATTTTCTCTGACCCTAGCGTCTAAGCTTTTGACAGCAACGATCTTTCCATTATTAGAGGCTAGAACTCCTTTGAAGACTGTTGCAGAAGCACCGCGTCCTAGTTCTTCCTCGAATTGGTTTGTAGCATTGTTTAGCTCCTCATAAGTTGTAACATCCTACATCGCCCAGGAGAGTGATCCTTATATGTATATCTTATCCCTCCTTAACACAAGGCCTTTTAGAAGCTCACTGGCTTCGGAGTTTATCGGAACTTCGAAGTTAAACGAGTAGCGCGCGAGAGCAATCCTATGATGGGTGACCCACTGGGAAGTTGCTCGTGAGTTCCCAAAAACAAAATCGTGAGGGAATGGTCTCACATCGCCCAGGGGAGTGATCCTTATATGTATATTTCATCCTTACTTAACATGAGACCTTTTGGGAGCTCACTGGCTTCGGGTTCCGTAGAAACTCCGAAGTTAAGCGAGAAGGGGGCTAGAGCAATCCCATAATGGGTGACCCACTGGGAAGTTGCTCGTGAGTTCCCAAAAACAAAACCGTAAGGGCGTAGTGGGCCCAAAGCGATAGTGGGCCCAAAGCGGACAATATCGTGCTACGGTGGTGGAGCGGGTCCGGGAAGTGATCCGCCCCGGACCAGGATGTGACAATTTGGTATCAGAGCCTAACCCTGACCGTGATGTGCCGACGAGGACGTCGGGCCCCTAAGGGGGGTGGATTGTAACATCCCACATCACCCAGGGGAGTGATCCTTATATGTATATCCCATCCCTACTTAACACAAGGTCTTTTGGGAGCTCACTCGTTTCGGGTTCCGTAGGAACTCTGAAGTTAAGCGAGAAGGGGGCTAGAGCAATCCCATGATGGGTGACCCACTGGGAAGTGTCTCGTGAGTTCCCAAAAACAAAACCGTGAGGGCGTAGTGGGCTCAAAGCGGACAATATCGTGCTACGGTGATGGAGCGGGTCCGGAAAGTGATCCGCCCCGGACTAGGATGTGACATGAGTGAAATGCTTCAAATTCATACCAGAGATGACTGGATAAGGTTGAATCACCTTCGCTTTTCTCGAATAGGCTTGCGAAACAACCAAATAGGTTATCAATGGTAGGAGGAAGTTTAGAATCCCAGAACCACTCAGGATGACTGATCCGAAAAGGATCAAAGTTTTATTGTCTTTCTTTTCTATGTTGGAACCTCCACCTGATTTCACAGTCGAATTTTGTTTCCCAAATTTTATAAGAGTGTTTCCTGTAAAACTGGGGTCAGTCCTCCCATTTGCTAAAGGGAGTCTCTTCTTAACACACCCTCCGTTTCCAAAAAATGCCCCGGCACAAAAACAATCATCTAGGCAATTCTGTTTGCACCAATCCTCAGTTACATCCGGAAAATTCTCGTAATCTCCGCCCGGATAATCTGTGTTTTGCAGCTCTTGGAAATCGAAAAGATCTGTTTCCTCCTTTGACACTTCACCACAACTCTATGGGGCAAAGTTTTGCTTGCATCCTCTGCGCTCATCTTTTGGATCAGTAAAGGAGTAACCATTTGGGCAGTGGCAAGTCGGTCCTTGATCTTCAAGGGTGCACAAGCTATTTAAGCCACATGCACCACGACCCATGGAATCCACAATTGACACGCAGATGTTTGGAGGTTCGAATGAGGAAGTGGACCAAGCCTTAGGCCATCTTTGGGCGCTCGAGCTAGTGATTTTCGGGTAAACATAGTGCCTAAATACTCCATCATCCTCTAGTGTTGCTCTCTGGTAGAAATCTTGCATTGAAACCGGACTGGATGTTATGTTACTGAGTAAGCTTCCATTCTTGGCTGTGACGTAAATAAGGCCAGACTGATTGATCTTAGAGTGTCATGTGTCACAATCCTAGGAGAGGAGTTAGTTAGATGATTAGCTTAGTCATTAAGCTAGCTAGTATGTATAAATAGTGGAGTGAATGGGTTTGTAATGATGTTTTGCATTTTGAATGAAATAACTTTCTCTATTTCCCTTTGTAAGTTTTTCCTTGCTCTCCAAGGTTCCATGGCATTGCTTTCTTTGATCTGTTATGAGATAATACAATTGGAGATTTGCCAATTGAGTAATGGATGCTGTCTTTTTAAATCTTAATATGCATGCAGGGCAATTACTTGGGAAACTGCCTTCTTTGAATGCTTCAAAGAGATGAGACATCAATCCTGCTCCGACTATTTCTAAATTCAAGTCTTTCCTCTCGTCCCTGGCCTACAATAAGCATTCTTTTCTACCCCTCTTTTTGGGTTGAAGCCCTAAGTCGTCCAATCTTGACTTAAAAGCCCTATACAACTACTCTTTTTGTAGAATTTAGTGTGAGAACGCGAGGACAAAATCCTTTCGTGAGGGATTAAGTCATGCAAGAGCTTATAAGGAGTTAGATTTCTTCTTATATTGTTTATTGGTTTTATGGTGGAATCCAATTTCTTTATAGTATTAGAGCAGATTAGCTCACGTGTGAAGCTCAACGACACACGTGTTCCACGTCACCCAATTTGCGTTGTTCACGTGTTAGGCTAGAAATTTTATCACACATATGTGTGAATGTGAGGACAAAATCTTACATCGATGAGAGATCAAACTATGCAATAACTTATAACGATTTGAACTATTTTTCATATTGCTAATTGATTTATAATGAAAATCACATTCCTTCATTTAGAAATGACAGCTTATAGTCAAACCAACAATTATCTCTGCCCGCCCAGCACCTCCATGAAAAAGAACCTCTCAATATGGCAGATCCTTTGAATTAGACCGAGAAAAAGAAACCACAATTCGATGCACCATTCCCACAGTGTTGTAGGCTGTGGCCTTTCAATAAAATATACGAGATTAAGAGTTCATTTGAATGTACTATTAAAATGACAAAATGTTTTTAGAGAAAATATTTTTAGGTTTCAAAAGCACTTTAAGTGCTTTCTACGAGAACCACCAATTATGTGATTCTTCCAGAAAGCACTTTAAATGCTTTTTCAGGATTTACTAACATTTTTACTAAGGATTTTTTTTAAAAATATTTTCACCAAAAGTGTTTTCAATCATTTTAAAATCACATCCAAATAAGCTCTAAATTTAGAATTTCATCCAACGTAAAATAAATAATAACGCATAAAAACTAATCATGTTACATAAATTAATTTGCGAGCATTTGGTTTTCTTTTTCTTGGTCAAATTTTCTAGAATTTGTAAGCAATATTTGTTGATGCGTTAGGTTGGGGGTGAGCGAGGTGACCCAACTGCTAATGGATAAATGGGTATATGCCTTGACAAACCACAAACGCCATTATTATACCAACCCACAAAAATGGGTCCGCTTTGCAAAAAAATATGACACGTTATCAAATTATTGAATGTTGGTTGAATGGGTGAGTGATATGGACAGAGGACAAACACTAATATGAGCTGGTTTTCGGGGGAAAGGAGAAAAAATCCAAAAAATTAAAGAATAATCTGTATGAAACGAATTTATTACCTCGTAACATTTTAAATGTAATAATATAATGTTGTATGAAGAAAAATTTACGCATAATTTATATAATTAGACCGAAACATTACGGTAGTTGTAAACTTTTTCTTTCTCAAAAAGTCGAGGTGAGGGCCAAGTCCCTCCTTTTCTTCTTGACTAAAGAAAGATAATTTATTATGGCTGGTGGTGGAGGGCTCATTTGAATGGCGGTTGGAGTTTGGGCATTTGTGGTAAGGTGAAATTTTTACTTGTAACGAAAACACAAGCGGTATATCATGAGTTTTTATATAAGTGGTGTAAAATTTTATTTTTTAAGTTATTAACTTTTTAACACATATATTCCACCATTTATATAACGACACGTGGTGTACCATTCTGTGTGACAGTCACACTGAACGATACTCCTTGTGGCCGACAAATTATCCAATATTTCGGTAATTATCACTCTCAATAGGAAGATCCTACCAAATTGTGGTGCATTTTATTTTGGAATGTGCTATTCATAACACCCACTTTTCTCATAGAGTAAATTATAGTAATAACTTTAATTAAATTGAAGCAATAGTTCATTAACTAAAAATCTATTATAATTGGTCCCTTAACGTTAATTCGATTAGAGAAATAGTCTCTTAACTTTAAAGGGACACTTACCATCAATTGCGAGTTTATGCTCAATGGCACGAGAATACGGGACGCTAAATCTGCCGGTACTGGAGTTTATACTCAATTACTCCATCTCTCGAAGTAGGCTAAATCGAAGCATTGGAACGGATTGGGAGAAGGGAGAGGGAGAAGGGAGAGACAAGAGAGAATTGAATTGAGAGAGATTTTTTGTAATAACCCGTCCCGGTATTTAGGGAAGAAAATGGGTATTTTTGTATTTTCACTAAGTTTGGGGAATACCTTTCTTTTTAAAATTGTTTTTGAGCCTTAATTGGTGAGCCCAAGGGGCCCACCCCTTGTTTTTGTCCCCCGGTTCTTTCCCGTTCCCTTTTTTTTTTTTCTTCTTACTCTCTCTCTCTCTTTCTTTCTCTTTGTCTTCCTCTCCCTCCCTCCGAGCAGAGCACACACACCCATGCCCACACCTATAGCTCTTTTCTAACCCCGTGGTTGTGTTTTGGACGTCAAACCATGAAGAAACCACCTCGGAGACATTTCCCAGTTTTCCGGCGTGCACCGCCCCTTTTGAGGCATTTTCCGGCCAAACCACGGCGAGTTGGCCGGCGTGCAAGGTATCAATCTCTTCGTCTCGCTGAGTACTACAACTTTCCTTTTTGTTTCACCTAATTTCATTGAGTATTGAAGAAGTTATACTCATTTGAATCTTACCCAGTTTCCGGCGGCCTCAGTGACTTTCGAGGCAATTTCCGGCCAAACCACGGCGAGTTGGCCGGCGTACGAGGTATCAATCTCTTCGTCTCGCTGAGTACTACAACTTTCCTTTTTGTTTCACCCAATTTCATTATGGAAGAAGTTATGCTCATTTGAATCTTACCCAGTTTCCGGCGGACACCCGTGGCTTCCAGGCTATTTTCCGGCGAACTCCAAACCCAAGGCCTTTGGGCCTTTCCTGCCAAGCCCAAACCCATTACCTTTTTTTAATTAGGCCTTTGGGCCGTGTGGTTTCTAACCTAAAACCCAACCCACCTAACACCTAACCCAATTACCTTAACCCAATTACCTTAGCCCCAAAACCCTAAAGCCCAAACCCGTGACCCGTTGACCCGTGACCCGTTGACCGTTGACTGGATCAACGGTCAGCGTTGACCTTTGACTTTGACCGGTCAACGATCAACGTTGACTTTGACCGTTGACTTTTTGAGTTTTCGTTCGGGACCCCTCCTAGGCTAATTTCGACGTTCTGAACCCGTTTCCGATGTCCGTTTTCCCAAATTCATTCGTTTGAGTAGAGTTTGACTAAATGTACCGTTTATGTGCTTAGGGGCGATTATTTGTGGCGTTTCCGTCTTCGCTAGTGGCGTGGCTTTTCGACGGCGAAGTACTGTGAGTGGACCCCTTCTAAAAATGCATGTTTTAATGGTAGAATTGCATACACAGAAAAGCATGACTTTACGATTATGTTTTACGAAATGTTTTGAGATAACGTGCTTACTGATGCTAGTTTGAATTATTACTATTTTTCCTATAACCCATGTTCTTATATAATATCTGATGGATGACGATATGATATTTAGAACATGTTTAGAACACTTCTTTATAGTATAGACGATGGATGACTTTATACTATGAAGTTGATTTTCAATATATGTATGTTCACTGGTTTTGTACTTACCTAGTGGTCCTTTCCGCTACAGGACGAAGGGATAGATCCGGTCCGTCCCGGGCGACGGTTTGGTGTTGGCATAAGGCCTGGAGTGTGTTTTCCTCTGACTGTCTGCTCAGAGACGGGGAGCCGGCAAGGGGCCTGAAGTGTATTTTCCTCTGATTGTCTGCTCAGAGACGGGGAGCCAGCATGGGGCCTGAAGTGTTATATCGGACATTCACTAGTGTTTATTGTTTATGCGAATTATGATTTGAGATATTGCACGACATGCTAGATTTCGGAAAACCTATGTTTCTCATTATATTTGTGTTTTCATAAAACCTGGGGGTTAGTACGTTGATAACTGTTTTATTATATATATATATATATATATATATATCAACTTGGTCCACTCATGTTTGTTTTGCGCCCCCTTCAGGACTTAGAATCGAGGCATACAATCCTGACGTCCAGGCACTTCCGCATCGGCATCTTCGAGTCCTCTCGGTGTAGGGCCCACTCCTTTGTTTCATTCAATTTTATATTATTTTCTTTTAGTGTTCTAGATTAGTGGTGTGCTCTGAACACGGTCCTTAATTGCATATTCATTATTCTTTTATATTTATAAGCCTTATTTATCCTTTGTTTTCAACAGTTGCACTCAATAAATGGCTTTCGTCACCTTCGGGTGTCGGCCAGCACGTGCCTATCCTGGTATTCGGGGAATATCGGGGTCGGGGCGTGTCATTTTTTAATTTTTTTAATATTTAATTAGTTTTTTAATTCAATCGGGTAAAAGAGTGAATCCTATATCTTGCACGTCAGCAGTTAATAGATAAATTGACAAAATTTTTAATGGATATTTGACATTACAACAAATTCGTAAATTAAGGTATGATATTGTAATGTTTAAAATATGATGTATGAGATTGTTATGCGACACATAATTAAAATAGTTTTGTACAATTTATCCTTATCAATTAATTTGTTTTATAGTGTCACAGTGTGGGAGGTGAACTTTTTTCAAATCCATAACATACTATTCATTCAAAAAAAAAATTAATATTGTCTTGAACTTTCAACCATGCATCTCGCGGAATATTTAGAGTAAAAGAATAATATTACATACCATGCAGAAATTGAAACAGGTATGATATCCACACATTCTATTTTACTTTTCACATATTTTTTTTAATTTTCAACATTCGGATCAGATGAATTGAAGAAGATCAATGAATATAAATTATTAAAGGGTATGTGAGAAGTAAAATGAAATTTGTGAATAAGACATCTCATTGAACAAATTACATGAAGCTTGACTGAGTCAAAGAAGACAGTTTCCAAGTAATGCCAGCGAAATTTAGTCATTCACGCAAATGAGCTCATTGTTGACCTTGTTGTGGTTTGATCCTCTTATTTAATACGAAGAAATCACATCGTCGTCCAGCAGCTAAGTTTTTTTTTTCATACTTGGAAGAGGATGAAATAAAACATTGCAATTGATTGAAACAGAGTCCCTCTGTAAATTTTGCCATGGCTTGTCCACTGATAAATCTTCTCTTCTTCCTTTTAATGTTTCTAACATTTTCCACCCTAGCTCAAACTTCCAAAAACATTTCTTTAGGCTCATCCCTCACTGCAGTAAAAGATGATAACCCATCCTGGCCATCACCATCTGGTGAATTTGCTTTCGGCTTTCGAGAAGTAGCAAAAGATGGGTTCCTACTAGCCATTTGGTTCGATGAGATACCAAATAAAACTATTGTCTGGTCGGCCAATGGGGATAATCTAGTGCCAAAGGGATCAAAAGTGGAGCTTACGGTCGATGGCGAGTTTATTCTCAATGATGCAACTGGCCAGCGGATATGGTACACTCAATCTGCCGGTAGTGGAGTTGCCTATGCATCCATGCTAGACACCGGAAATTTTGTGTTGGCGAATGGAAATTCATCCAATGTGTGGGAGAGCTTTAGTAATCCAACCGATACAATTCTACCCTCACAAACTCTAAATCAGAATGGCATACTCTATGCGCGCTACACGGCAACAAATTACTCGACTGGTAGATTCCTGTTTTCACTACAACCTGATGGGAATCTTGTACTTGCGACTACAAGGTTCCCACAAAATACGCCCAATCAAGCGTATTGGTCGGTGCAAAATCCAAATACTGGATTTCGATTCATCTTCAACGAGTCTGGCTTTATGTACGTCGCATCCAAGAACGGAAGCTTACTCAGTACCATATCATCCAATACGGTTTCAATGCAAGATTTCTACCAGAGAGCAACACTAGAGTATGATGGAGTATTTAGGCACTATGTTTACCCAAAAAGCACTAGCTCGAGCGCCCAAAGATGGCCTAAGGTTTGGTCCCCTTCCTCATCCCCATTCGTACCTCCAAACATCTGCACGTCGATTATGGAATCAAACGGCGGTGGGGCATGTGGCTTAAACAGCTTTTGCACGATTGAAGAACAAGGACCGACTTGCCAGTGCCCAAATGGTTACTCCTTTATTGATCCGGAGGATGAGCGCAGAGGATGCAAGCAAAACTTTGA
Source organism: Pyrus communis (assembly GCF_963583255.1). Taxonomy (NCBI): domain Eukaryota; kingdom Viridiplantae; phylum Streptophyta; class Magnoliopsida; order Rosales; family Rosaceae; genus Pyrus; species Pyrus communis. Next base: position 25,924,395 of record NC_084810.1, on the reverse strand, counting down.
TCCACAGAGTTGTGGTGAAACGTCAAAGGAGGAGACAGATGTTTTCGAATTTCAAGAGCTGAATAACGCAAATTGCTGGGGCGGAGACTACGCGCTTTTTGAGGGGGTATCTGAGGATTGGTGCCGACAAAATTGCCTAGATGATTGTTTTTGTGCTGTGGCAGTTTACAACAGCGGTGGACAGTGTTATAAGAAGAGACTCCCTATCTCGAATGGGGCAATTGACCCCAATATTACTGGAAAAACTCTGATAAAAGTTGGGAAACAAAATTCGACTGTGAAATGGGGTGGAGGTTCCAACACAGAAAAGAAAGACAATAAAACTTTGATCCTTTTCGGATCAGTCATCCTGAGTGGCTCTGGGGTTCTAAACTTCCTCCTACCATTGATTACCTATTTGGTTGTCTCGCGATCCTATTCGAGAAAAGCGAAGGTGAGTCAAAATCATCCAGTCATCTCTGGTCTGAATTTGAAGCATTTCACTTATGAGGAGCTAAAAAATGCTACGAACCAATTCAAGGAAGAACTAGGACGCGGTGCTTCTGCAATAGTTTTCAAAGGAGTTCTAGCCTCTGGTAATGGGAAGAGCGTTGCTGTCAAAAGCTTAGACACTAGGGTCGGAGAAAATGATTTGGAATTCGAAGCGGAAGTAAGTGCTATTGGCAGAACAAACCATAGAAATTTAGTCCAGCTACTTGGATTTTGTTACGAAGGAGAGCACCGAATTCTTGTGTATGAGTTTATGAGCAACGGATCTTTAGCAGGTGTCCTCTTTGGAGAGTCGATGCCAAACTGGTACCAAAGGAGGCAAATCGCCTTGGAAATTGCAAGGGGGCTGTTGTATTTGCACGAGGAAAGTAGCAGCCAAATCATACATTGCGACATCAAGCCTCAAAACATTCTTCTTGATGACTCTCTCACTGCAAGAATTTCTGACTTCGGTTTAGCAAAGCTTTTGAGAATCGACCAGACTCTAACCACAACCGGAATCAGGGGAACAAAAGGTTATGTGGCCCCTGAATGGTTCAAAAGGTTGCCTATCACGGCCAAGGTTGATATTTACAGCTACGGAATTCTGTTGTTAGAGATTATTTTCTGCATGAAGCATTTCGAGGCAGCGGCTGAGGATGAAGGTCCAATGATATTAGCTGATTGGGCGTACGATTGCTATAAGCAGAATAAGCTGCACCAGCTATTCAAGAATAACGATGAGGCAATCCATGACATGAAGATGGTGGAGAAGTATGTGATGATTGCAATATGGTGCATTCAGGAGGATCCATCGCTTAGACCTAACATGAAGAAGGTCACATTGATGCTCGAAGGAACCGTCGAAGTCTCAGCTCCACCCGATCCATCTTCTTTCATAAGTTCAATACTTTAAGTTCTTCCAATAATAATCCCATTTCTTATGTATATCAAAAGTTTGTGTATTTTTCATTTTCAAGTACTCTCTGCTCTTAACGTACTGTATGGTATTGAATGTACATAATTCTCTTAAAATGTCCGAACAAATAGAGGAATTATCAGTTGTATAAAACCTAGTTCGTCATTTTTTTTGTCTGAATAAATAGAGGAAATATCGATGGAGTAACCTTAATTATCTTCATGATATCATAGCAGGTTGGCCTACGTGTGAAGCCTAACGGCTAAGCATGCTCCACATCACTTATCTATATTAAGGGGAGGGGGTAGGCTAATCTTCATAATGGGCTAGCAATACTGTGGTTCAAATTTACCTTTGGTGGAACGAATACGTTAAAAGGGATTATGTGGTACAAAAATTGGGAAAGGGATCCTCTCTGGATCCCATCCACCAAATCCATCCAATCAATTAATCTGGGCCTTTAAAATTTGATCCAACGGCTACAAACAGGGAGTCATTTAAAAGTTATATTAATTTTAGCTGTTCGATCAAATTTCAAGAGTCCAGATTAGATGATTAGGTGGATTAGGTGGAAAGGATCCGAAGAGGATCACATTTTTGGATTAAAATCCGTTTCAAGGACAAGCGCGTCCCACGTTATTTCTTACGCCAAACATGGGACGAATCAGTTATGTCCCACTATGTTCCATCCCACTTCACGTTCCACAAGGCTAGTAGAAAGTAGGAACCCATCTTTTCTAATTTTCCGAAAACCAAAAGCAAAGTCATCAGATGGTGATGTCCACGACGATGAGTTATCATCATTTAGTGCGGTGAGAGATGAGCCAAAAGAAATGTTTCCGGAAGTTTGCATCATGAATACAAACTACTTAATTTTCAAGTCAACCGTCAATCATGGTAGATTTACAGTTGGAGATTTAATTTGCCCCTTGGGTACGTAATGGATGCAAAGTCTTTTCTAAATTTGAATATGCATGCAAGTCAGTCTTGTCCCTGTGCTACAATAGAATATGCATTCTTTTCTACCCTCTTTTTGGGTTGAACCCCTAACTCGTCCAACCTTGACTTAGAAACTCTATAGAACTACTATTTTTAGAATATGCATTCTTTTCTACCCTCTTTTTGGGTTGAACCCCTAACTCGTCCAACCTTGACTTAGAAACTCTATAGAACTATTCTATTTTGTAAAATTTAGTGTGAGAATGTGAGGACAAAGTTCATTGGTGAGAGATCAAATCGTGAAAGGGCTTATAAGGAATTTGGTTACTTTTCATATTGCCAATTGATTTTATAGTAGAACCTCAATTCTTTCATTGTGGAACACTAATTCTTTCTTGTTTTGCTTTCTTAAGTTGTCTAATATTGTAAGCATTTGGATCTAAACGAATATAATTTAGTGGCTAGTATGCATTTGGTCTAGACAGGTCCTCACAATGAGGACCTTATGAAAGCACTCTTGTCACTCTGCACACTGCATCAAATAAAGTAATTACTACTTTATTGTTTTACCTCAAGATCTTTGACACGCCCCGACCCCGATATTCCCCAAATACCAAGATAGGCATGTGCTGGCCGACACCCGAGGGTGACAAAAGCCATTTTATTAAGTGCAAATGCTGAAAATAAGGGATAAATAAGGTTTATAAATATAAAAGAATAATGAATATGCAAATAAGGACCGTGTTCAGAGCACACCTCTAATCTAGAACACTAAAAGAAAATAATATAAAATTGAATGAAGCAAAGGAGTGGGTCCTACACCGAAAGGACTCGAAGATGCCGATGCGGAAGTGCCTGGACGTCGGGATTGTATGCCTCGATTCTAAGTCCTGAAGGGGGTGCAAAACAAACATGAGTGGACCAAGTTGATATATATATAATAAAACAGTTATCAACATACTAACCCCCAGGTTTTATGAAAACACAAATATATAATGAGAAACATAGGTTTTCCGAAATCTAGCATGTCGTGCAATGTCTCAAATCATAATTCGCATAAATAATAAACACTAGTGAATGTCCGATATAACACTTCAGGCCCCATACCGGCTCCCCGTCTCTGAGCAGACAGTCAGAGGAAAATGCACTTCAGGCCCCTTGCCGGCTCCCCGTCTCTGAGCAGACAGTCAGAGGAAAACACACTCCAGGCCCTATGCCAACACCAAACCGTCACCCGGGACGGACCGGATCTATCCCTACGTCCCGTAGCGGAAAGGACCACTAGGTAAGTACAAAACCAGTGAACATACGTATATTGAAAATCAACTTCATAGTATAAAGTCATCCATCATCTATACTATAAAGAAGTGTTCTAAACATGTTCTAAATATCATATCGTCATTCATCAGATATTCTATAAGAACATGGGTTATAGGAAAAATAGTAATAATTCAAACTAGCCTTAGTAAGCAAGTTATCTCGTAAAACGTTCATTAAACATAATCATCAAATCATGCTTTTCTGTGTATGCAATTCTACCATTAAAACATGCATTTTTAGAAGGGGTCCACTCACAGTACTTAGCTGCCAAAGAGCCACGCAACTAGCGAAGACGGAAACGCCACAATTAAACGCCCCTAAGCACATAAACGGTACATTTAGTCAAACTCTACTCAAACGATTGAATTTGGGAAAACGGACATCGAAAACGGGTTCAGAACGTCGAAATTGGCCTAGGAGAGGTCCCGCACAAAAACCCAAAAAGTCAACGGTCAAAGTTAACCGTTGACCGGGTCAACGGGTCACGGGTCAGGGTCACGGGTTTGGGCTTTAGGGTTTTGGGGTTAGGGTAATTGGGTTAGGTTTTAGGTGGGTTGGGTTTGGGTTAGAAGGAAAATGGGTTTGGGTTTGAAACCTCACGACCCAAAGGCCTTAAAATTAACAAAACAAAAAAATACAAATAATAAAAGGGTTGGGTTGGGCTGCCTAGGTTTTGGGCTTGGCAGGAAAGGCCCAAAGGCCTTTGGGTTTGGTGGTCGCCGGATTCCAAGGAGGGAGAAGGCCGGTTTTCGGCCAGAAAATTCCCAAGCTCCATTGGAGCTCAAAACTCAACCAAAACATGTCATTCAATATACCAAATTGAAGCCCCGAAGGTAAGGAATCGAAATATACCCTTGGTTCCCGTCATCATGGTAGGATTTGGCCGGAAAACAGCCTGGAAGCCACGGGTGTCCGCCGGAACTGGGTAAGATTCAAATGAGCATAACTTCTTCAATACTCAATGAAATTGGGTGAAACAAAAAGGAAAGTTGTAGTACTCAGCGAGGCGAAGAGATTGATACCTTGAACGTCGGCCAACTCGTCGTGGTTTGGCCGAAAATTGCCTCGAAAGTCACTGAGGTCGCCGGAAACTGGGTAAGATTCAAATGAGTATAACTTCTTCAATACTCAATGAAATTAGGTGAAACAAAAAGGACATTTGTAGTACTCAGCGAGACGAAGAGATTGATACCTCGCACATCGGCCAACTCGCCGTGGTTTGGCCGGAAATAGCCTCGAAAGGGACGGTGCTCGCCTGAAAACTGGGAAATGTCTTCGAGGTGGTTTCTTCGTGGTTTGACGTCCAAAACACAACCACAGGGTTAGAAAAGAGCTATAGGTGTGGGCATGGGGGTGTGTGTGTGTGTGTGGGTGTGTTCTGCTCGGAGAAAAGAGCACCGAGAGGAGGGGGGAAAGAGAGAGCACGGAGGAAGAAAGAGAGAAGAGAGGAGAAGACTTTTCAGAAAAAAAAAAAAGAAAAGAAAAGGGAAAGGGAAGGAACCGGGGACAAAAACAGGGGGTGGGCCCCTTGGGCTCACAATTAAGGTTCAAAAACAATTTTAAAAAGGAAGGTATCCCCAAATTTAGTGAAAATACAAAAATACTTATTTTCTTACGTAAATCCGGAGACGGGTTCTTACAATCTTGTTGAGAATGAATCTCATATTGATGAGAGAATGCATCTTGCACAATTTTATAAGTAAGTTGAACTACTCTCTATATTATTAATTGATTTTACAGTAAAAACTCAACTTTCTTCGTATTCAAAACATATTTTTCAACATTCAAAAAGTTTAATAGTGTCTTGGACTTTCATCCATGCATCTCGTAATATTCAGAATAATAAATTATCTTACATGTCATGTGGAAATTGATAAAGGAATTTGGATCCTGGATTCATATTGTGAAGATCCTAGGTATCATCACATTTTAGCCGTTTACTGTACATCGTGCGGTAAAAATTTATTTTGAATTTTTTATTTGAAATTAAACACAAATAATCCTTAACGAAAATTGGCTACACTATATACAATGAATGGCTAAATTATGAGGATCCCTAAGATTCCGACAAAAAGAATCCGGAAATGATATTCCCTTGATAAAGTACGTAAAAAGTCCAAGAAGGCAGTTTCCAAGTAATGCCTGGGAAAATCTTAAAAAAAAGGACTTGACCAGAGTCAATTCAATCAATGAAGAAAATGAGCTCATTGTTGACCTGGTTGTTGCTTGATCCTCTAATTTAATCAGAAGAATTCACATAGTCGTCCAGCAGCAAAGATTTCTGTCTCATAAATACTTGAAGAGTACGAAATAAAAATTGCAAGTCATTGAGACAGAAAATATAGTTTATTTGAAAATTTTCTTCACCTTTGTAATTTTTCCATGGCCTGTCCACTGAAAAATCCTCTCTTCTTCTTACTTTTCATGTTTCTACCATTTCCCACCACTGCTCAAACTTATAGAAACATATCTTTAGGCTCATCCCTCACCGCACTGAAAGATAATAACTCGTCCTGGCTATCACCATCTGGTGAATTTGCTTTTGGTTTTCGAGAAATCGCAAAAGATGGGTTCCTGCTAGCCATTTGGTTCGATAAGATACCAAATCAAACTATTGTCTGGTCAACCAATGGGGATAATCTAGTGCCAAAGGGATCGAAAGTGGAGCTTACGATCGATGGCGAGTTCATGCATAATGGCAAGCGAATACGGAACACTGAATCTGTTGGTACTGGAGTTGCCTATGCATCCATGCTAGACACTGGAAATTTTGTGTTGGCGAATCGAAATTCATCCATTGTGTGGGAGAGCTTTAGTTATCCAACCGATACAATTCTACCCTCACAAACTCTAAATCAGAATGGCATACTCTATGCGCGCTACACGGCAACAAATTACTCGACTGGTAGATTCCTGTTTTCGCTAAAACCTGATGGGAATCTTGTACTTGCGACTACAAGGTTCCCACAAAATACGCCCAATCAAGAGTATTGGTCGGTGAAAAATCCAAATATTGGATTTCGATTCATCTTCAACGAGTCTGGCTTTATGTACGTCACATCCAAGAACGGAAGCTTACTCAGTAACATATCATCCAATATGGTTTCAATGCAAGATTTCTACCAGAGAGCAACACTAGAGTATGATGGAGTATTTAGGCACTATGTTTACCCAAAAAGCACTAGCTCGAGCGCCCGAAGATGGCCTAAGGTTTGGTCCACTTCCTCATCCTCAGTCGTACCTCCAAACATCTGCACGTCGATTATGGAATCAACCAGCGGTGGAGCATGTGGCTTAAACAGCTTTTGCACGATTGAAGAACAAGGACCGACTTGCCAGTGCCCAAATGGTTACTCCTTTATTGATCCGGAGGATGAGCGCAGAGGATGCAAGCAAAACTTTGCTCAACAGAGTTGTGGTGAAACGTCAAAGGAGGAGACAGATTGCTGGGGCGGAGACTACGCTTTTTTTTAGGGGGTACCTGAGGATTGGTGCCGACAAAATTGCCTAGATGATTGTTTTTGTGCTGTGGCAGTTTACCACAGCGGTGGACAGTGTTATAAAAAGAGACTCCCTTTCTTGAATGGGGTAATTGACCCCAATAATACTGGAAAAACTTTGATAAAAGTTGGGAAACAAAATTTGACTGTGAAATGGGGTGGAGGTTCCAACACAGAAAAGAAAGACGATAAAACGTTGATCATTTTGCGGATCAGTCATCCTGAGTGGCTCTGGGATTCTAAACTTCCTCCTACCATTGATAACCTATTTGGTTGTTTCCCGAGCCTATTCAAGAAAAGCGAAGGTGTGTCAACCTTATCCAGTCATCTCTGGTATGAATTTGAAGCATTTCACTTATGAGGAGCTAAACAACGCTACGAACCAATTCGAGGAAGAGCTAGGACGCGGTGCTTCTGCAATAGTCTTCAAAGGAGTTCTAGCCTCTGATAATGGGAAGAGCGTTGCTGTCAAAAGCTTAGACACTAGGGTCAGAGAAAATGAATTGGAATTCAAAGCGGAAGTGAGTGCTATTGGCAGAACAAACCACAGAAATTTAGTCCAGCTACTTGGATTTTGTTACGAGGAAGAGCGCCGAATTCTTGTGTATGAGTTTATGAGCAACGGATCTTTAGCAGGTGTCCTCTTTGGAGAGTCGATGCCAAACTGGTACCAAAGGAGGCAAACGCCTTGGAAATTGCAAGAGGGCTGTTATATTTGCACGAGGAAAGTAGCAGCCAAATCATACATTGCAAAATCAAGCCTCAAAACATTCTTCTTGATGACTCTCTCACTGCAAGAATTTCTGACTTCGGTTTAGCAAAGCTTTTGAGAATCGACCAGACTCTAACCACGACCGGAATCAGGGGAACAAAAGGTTATGTGGCCCCTGAATGGTTCAAAAGGTTGCCTATCACGGCCAAGGTTGATATTTACAGCTACGGAATTCTGTTGTTAGAGATTATTTTCTGCAGGAAGCATTTCGAGGCAGCGGCTGAGGATGAAGGTCCAATGATATTAGCTGATTGGGCGTACGATTGCTATAAGCAGAATAAGCTGCACCAGCTATTCAAGAATAACGATGAGGCAATGCATGATATGAAGATGGTGGAGAAGTATGTGATGATTGCAATATGGTGCATTCAGGAGGACCCATCGCTTAGACCTAACATGAAGAAAGTCACATTGATGCTCGAAGGAACCGTCGAAGTCTCAGCTCCACCCGATCCATCTTCTTTCATGAGTTCAATACTTTAAGTTCTTCCAATAATAATCCCATTTCTTATGTATATCAAAAGTTTGTGTATTTTTCATTTTCAAGTACTCTTTGCTCTTAACGTATTGTATGGTATTGAATGTACATAATTCTCTTAAAATGTCCGAATAAATAGAGGAATTATCAGTTCTATAAAACATAGTCCGTCATTTTCTATGTTTGAAAAAAATAAAGGAATTATCGATGGAGGAACCTCGACTATCTTCGTGGTATAAGAGTAGGTTGGGCTACACATGAAGCCTAACGGCTACGTGTGCTCCACAACACCTAATTTGTGTTGTTCACGTTTTTGGCTTGAAAATTTGTTACACGTGAAGTAACATATGAGGTTGTGAAGGTTAAAGAGTCGTCTCAGTGAAATGAGGCTCATAAGAGGTTGACTTGAATCGTTAGATACATGGGATACTGCTACTTCAGTTTCGCAGCTTATCCGAGTTTTATTTACCCGGTGCACCATTTTCACAGTGCAGTAGTAGCTCTATAGGTTGATGGGAATCGTTAGATATGTGGGACTTTCAACTGTAGTTGTGTTGGTGTTGAGCATCTAGAGTGACTAGGTTCCTTAATTGCCCTTATTTACCTTTCATTTTAGTACTTCACTTTGCAAGCCTAAAGGAGATTTTTTTTTTAAAATTTTTATTATTATTGTTTTGAACAAACAATCTTATCTATACTAAGGGGAGGGGGTGGACTAAACTTCATAATGTGCTAGCAATAATGTGGGCTAAGCTTCCTAAGACCTTTCACTTACAAGTGAAGATGAATATTATTAGACCGTAATATTAAGTGACTGCCATTGTTTATTAGGTACTTCCTTTATATATTTTATTGAAGTACCGAATCTAGTTTGATTTTTATGTTTTTGAATAGTTACGTCCTATGGTCACGTTTCGATCCTGGAAGTATCTCCGGATCATGGCATGCCTGCACTGCAATGTTTCTATTTTGTGATTGTATTTTCTTTTGGATTCAGACTATGCGTTGCAGTTTATAATTATCTGTTTATGCTTGACTAGTCTCATCTAATGTTGGATTTTTTAATATACCATTCGATATTAGATTTCCCTAATTTGACTATAATAAATCAAAAACTGTAATGCAAAGTCTGTATTTACAGACTTTGCGTAACATAAAATGCAATGTTTGAATTCATATTGACCCTATACTAAACTATATAAAAAAATGAGAACGAGGTGCCAGCTGTAGTGGGTGCCAACCATAGAGGCAGATTTTGTGATTTTTGTTTATATTAAATGTATTTAAGTATCACAATACATGATTGACTATTAATAATTAACATAAATATTGTTAATATATTATTAATATTGTAACTTTTATTGATTTAATACAAACCCTAAATATTCCTAAAAATATATACGCATTGGACCTTTTTGTATATTCAACTTTCTAGACGGGAAAGTAAATAAAATTTACAAATTTCCCATGCATGTTTTGACTTTTGTTATTGTGTTGCTTTAAAGGAACTTAACTTGGATGGCAAATGTATGCTATTGAATGCACAAATACGATGGAACATTAACTTTCTTCAACATGTACAATTATTCTTTCAACAAAAATTATGAAGGACTATCTGTGAACTACAAATTCAAGATTTTGAGTTTTCGATGATCAATAACAAAGAAACAACCACTTAAACTATTGCACTCATAAATGACGATGGATTCGGTGGAACTGAGACTTCAACAGTTCCTTCAAGCATCTGCGTGACTTTCTTCATCGTTGGTCTCAGTGACAGGTCCTCCTGAATGCACCACATTGCAATCATCACGTAATTCTCCATCATCTTGACGTCTTCCATCGCTTCATCGTCCTTCTCCAATAGAAAATGCAGCTCCTTTTGCATATAGCAATCATATGCCCAATAAGCTAGTATCAGCTGATCTATTAAATTATTGAGGGGTTATGTTTAGCCCCTTCGGTTGGAGATGGTATATAAATATAGTCTAACACTGTTTATTTAAAAATAATATTTTGTAGGGCTATAATTGTAAACGGGGCTATACTTAACCCTTTCAGTTGGAGATGGCCTTAAGGAGAAAAATGAAGTCCTTTGCAATACGGGTAAGATGACTTAGATTGCGATACATCAATAAAGGATGCAATATTTTTCCTCCGCTGTATTTTTTTCATCAGAATAAAAGATAAAAAGGTAAGTGTGGATGTGAGAACGATTAATTGTTGAACACCGTGTTTTACAATAGTTGTATGTATGGGTGTAAGTATCATTTTATTTTAAGAAAAACTATGAAAATGAATTAAAAACTTTGAGTTTTAACAATAATGACAAAATAAAAGGTAAGGTAAATAGTACCAAGATTGACTTTTTAGTAAAATGTGGTTTTTCGTTAAAATGAACAGTACCAGAAACTTTTCGTTAAAATTCTTTTTATTTTATAGAGAGTTGAAGAGTTAGGAGTTTTCCAAAATAAAATAACAATTACAGGGTTCGATCATGGGTCATGTCCAAATGATGAGCCTAAATAGAACTAGACTGAATCAATTGATGGGCCTGATCCAAATAGATCTAGAACAACCGCGATCAGATCCTAAATGGAAACCGAAACAAAACTCTACACAGTTTTTTTTATTCGCTCATCGTGATCGTGATTGGTACCAAAATTTCGAAACCCTAGCGCTCCAATGACCCCAATGAGAAGCGTTCTCGGACAAGAAGAAGGTGACTCTCTATCTCTCTCGAATTTGAATTTAAACTTGCTAAAATTTGGGATTGAAGAAAAACCTAATAATTTTGTGTTGTTTGTTTCAGGTTGAATGCTGTCGGTGATGGTGATGGTGATGCTGCTCAAGGCACCTCAAAAGTTAGGAATGGGCGAGTGCAATTGGGTACCAAATTTGCTACTCTTCTTCGAGTCAAGGAGTCTACAAGGCAACGGAAGCGGAAGCGGAGGGAAATTACTACCTCCGTAGAGGTCCAAGAGTGTAGGCACCGGGTCAAAGAGTATAGGCAGCTAAGGGGAATTTCTGTTTCAAGCAGCAATGTTCCAAAACCCATCAGGACTTTGGGTCGCACTCCGTTTCCAGGTACCTACTTTTTACGTATCTTTCCCTTCTTCTTGTATTATGTGTTGGAAGCTAGCTACATGCATATATCTATTGAAATGATTTCTCTTGATCGCAGAATATGTTAAGGATGAATTTTCAAAAGCTGGATTCGTCAGGCCTACACCAATTCAAGCTCAAGCATGGCCAGTGGCTTTGGAGGGCCGTGATCTCATTGGTATTGCTCCACCAGGATCCGGGAAGACGCTAGCGTATCTCTTGCCTGCAATTGTCCATGTAAAATCCCAGAAAAGACTATGTGAGTATTTTATATGTTAGTTACCTTAAGATGATCAAATCCTGGCTCTTTGAATCCTATATATTTGGTTTATATTTATCGGGATTAAGTTTTCCATTTTACAATTTTTCTTCAGCTTGTGGAGATGGCCCAATAGTATTGATTTTAGCTCCAACCGAAGAGCGCGCTCGTCAAATCCAACAAGAGTGTACTAAATTTGCTGCAGCACACATTTTAGCCTTACTCGGCAGTGAACTGGATTGTTATAAAAATTCTCTTGTGGCATGTGGTAGGTGGTGGTGCTGGTGATGAACTACGTTTGACATTGTATTCTTATTATTGTGCTACTGCTACGCTATTTCATTTATTGGATATTATCTACTTGATATTCTGTTGTAGGCATTGGTTATAGTAACATGACTCAATCAATTTTGTGTAGGCTGGTGACTTTAAGGAGGACTTCTTGTTTGAGTATATAGTTATTCTTCTTATTGATTGCAATTAATATTTTGGCTCAGGCGTTGGAATTTTAATTGACACACCTGAGGCCGTGCTTCATGAGTTAGAGTCGTGTCATACAAACTTGCAAAGAGTCACATACCTTGTGGTGGATGGTGCTGATTGGATGTTAGCAGAAGAAGACGTAGCAGAAGAAGGCGAGGACTGTAAGGTTCTAGTACGAGAAGTTCTTTCTCAGGTTTAAGATATTACCCCTACTTGGCTCTTCATACTTGCGGTGTTGCTTCTTAAATGTGGAACTCTTTAGCATTTTTAAATCCCCTCACTCACACCCACACAAGCAAACGTGTGTGTGTTTATATCTCAAAGTTTATGTTCGGCTGAAAATTGTATTTTGGGTTTTCTGTATACAGATTCCCCCAGACTGTCAAAAATTGTTCTGGGGTAGTAGCTGGCTGGAGGAGGCTGATGAACTTGCCAGGCCATTCCTTCGCGACACAATCAAAGTAATATATCTCTTACTCTTTGTTTTTTGTTTTTTTTTTTTTTTTGGCATCACCTGGTCATTTTTAATTGTTGTAACTGGATGATATTAGTAGTCACAAAATGTCTTCTATCTTGGGATGGCAATAGTTAGTGCTCTTGACATATTTTTTGGGTTGTAATACTCAATACTGTTGAATTGTAATCTTGTCTTGGCCCAAAGATAATTGATTCGGCCCATACACAAAGAAAGATCCATGCACATGCTAGAGAATTCTAGCAAAGTTCAAGTTGGTGGAAGAGTCTAGAAGAATGGTGAGGATTCCACCAACATACAAGATTAGTGTAGATAATTCTAGCTTAGGAAGATAGTGGAATTATCTAGATATCTCTAGCATGATGTTTTCATGTTTCTCCAAGGTTCCATCCATGCCTATAAAAGTAGAAGGCATCCACACCATTTGTAACAACCAAGAGAGCAAGTAGCAAGAAGTGAGAGTGTCAAGTAAGAAGTAAGAAGAAGCAACAAAGCTTCTAAGAGTGTTTGAGTGTTTCCTTTTGTACTAAGTTTGTAAGTGAATAAAAACCTTGTGTAATACTTTGAGAATTCTTTCTTTCTCTTGCCTATCAATTCCGCTGCGTTACATTTTTTTTTGTGAGATAAACATCTCTATAATAGTGAAGCATTTTTAAACCCCAACAAAGTGGTACCAGAGCTATGGCTAGCAATGCTATGGCAGCCTTCCAAGTTCCAGTGCTCGACAGCAACAACTTCGATAATTGGAGTATCAAAATGAAGCCCCTTTTGGGTGCACACGATGTCTGGGAAGTTGTGGAGAAAGGCTACACTGAGCCAGAAGATGAAGCTACTCTGTCTCAACCCCAGAAGGAGAGTTTGAAAGATTCAAGAAAGAGAGACAAGAAGGCTCTCTACCTCATCTACCAAGCATTAGATGACAATGGCTTTGAGAAGGTCTCGAGTGCAACCTCTGCCAAGCAAGCATGGGAGAAGCTTCAAACCTCTTACAAAGGAGCCGAACAAGTGAAAAAGGTTCGTCTTCAAGTATTAAGAGGTGAGTTCGAATCTCTACAAATGAAAGGGTCTGAATCAATCTCTGATTATTTCTCAAGAGTCTTAGCCGTTTCCAATCAATTAAAAAGAAACGGAGAAAAGTTAGAAGATGTTAGAATTATGGAGAAGATACTACGCTCGTTGGACCCCAAGTTCGAGCACATTGTCGTGACGATTGAAGAAACTATAAACTTGGAAGAAATTAGTATAGAGCAATTAATGGGTTCACTACAAGCATATGAAGAGAAACATAAGAAGAGGCAAGGGAATGATGAGCAGCTCCTTAAGACGCATATTCAGCAAAAGAAGAAAGAAGAAAGCTTCGACAACGAGAGAAGCCGATACGGAAGAAGTCGTGGTCGAGGTCGCGGACGTGGACATGGGCGTGGATGTGGTTGGAACTTAAACAACCATAGCAACTACGAAAGAGGAGAAAGCTCAACAAAAGGTCGCGGAAGAGGACGCTCAAACTCAAGGTATGAAAAATCTCAAGTTCAATGCTATAATTGTCAAAAGTTTGGGCATTATGCTTGGGAATGTAGAGCTCCAAACAGCAGACTTGATGAGAAGGTCAATTATGTGAAAGAAGAGAAAGAAGAGAATGGTGTTGTGCTACTAGCATGCAAGAACAATGATGGAGACCAAGACTATACATGGTACCTTGACACCGGCGCTAGCAACCACATGTGCGGAAGAAGAAGCATCTTCGTAGAGCTCAATGAATCAGTGAGTGGTAACGTTTCTTTTGGAGATGAATCCAAAATACCCGTAAAAGGAAAAGGTAACATCCTTATTCCCCTGGAAAATGGGGGTCACCAATTAATTTCGAATGTCTACTACGTGCCCAATATGAAAAGCAACATTTTGAGTTTGGGTCACCTCTTAGAAAAAGGTTATGATTTTCATACGAAAAATTATATCCTTTTTCTTAGAGATGACAAAGGAAGATTAATTGCCAAGGCGAAAATGTCAAAGAATAGGATGTTTCCCATGAACATTCAAAACGATGTTGCAAAGTGTCTCAAGATATGTTACAAAGACATATCTTGGCTTTGGCATCTTCGTTTTGGGCATCTTAACTTTGGGGGATATCCAAGAAGGAGATGGTGAGAGGCTTACCGTGTATCAGCCACCCTGATCAAGTTTGCGAAGGATGTTTACTTGGGAAACAGTTCAGGAAAAGCTTTCCAAAGGAGTCGACCACAAGAGCCCAGAAGCCACTTGAGCTCATTCACACCGATGTGTGCGGTCCAATAAAACCAAGCTCTTTGGGTAAAAATAATTATTTCCTTCTCTTCATTGATGATTTTTCAAGAAAAACCTGGGTGTATTTCTTGAAGCAGAAATCAGAAGTCTTTGGAGCATTCAAGAAGTTCAAAGCTGCTGTAGAAAAGGAGAGTGGTTGCAAGATTAAAGCCATGAGATATGATCGAGGAGGAGAATTCACTTCGAAGGAATTTCAAGAGTTTTGTGAGGCAAATGGAATTCGTCGACCTTTGACAGTTCCAAGATCCCCTCAACAAAATGGAGTGGCGGAAAGAAAAAATCGAACCATTCTTGACATGGCTCGAAGCATGCTCAAAAGCAAGAAATTGCCTAAGGAATTGTGGGCAGAAGCTGTAGCATGTGCTGTCTACCTATCCAATCGGTCTCTAACAAGGAGTGTGTGGGGAAAAACTCCGCAAGAAGCATGGAGTGGAAGAAAACCAGGTATTTCTCATCTAAGAGTTTTTGGAAGCATAGCCCATGTACACGTACCAGACGAGAGGAGAACCAAACTCGACGACAAAAGTGAGAAGTTCATCTTCATCGGCTATGACACCAATTCAAAAGGCTATAAGCTGTATAATCCAAACAATGGGAAGACGGTGATCAGTCGAGACGTGATGTTCGATGAAGAAGGAGAATGGGATTTTGACCCACATGCAGGTGATCTTCACTTCTTTCCTCAATTTGAAGAAGAGAATGAACAAGGGATGATGGAGCAAGCAAGAGAGGTTCAACAAGAATCCACTACTCCACCTACTTCACCAACATCAACCAATCATGGTAATTCATCAGCATCTGCATTGTCAAGTGGGAGTCTAAATGAAAGAGAAGTACTACGCACAAGAAGTATACGAGATCTTTATGAGGTAGCTGAAAGACTTGATAATCCTACACTTTTCTGTCTCTTTGCTGATTGTGAACCAGTCGACTTCCAAGAAGCAGTGCAAGATACTAAGTGGAGGAAAGCAATGGATGAAGAAATTGAAGCAATTCAGAAGAATGATACATGGGAACTCGCTATTCTTCCGAAAGGACACAAAGCCATCGGAGTCAAGTGGGTGTACAAGACAAAGAAAAATGCCAATGGAGAGGTCGAAAGATACAAGGCAAGACTAGTGGCGAAAGGCTATAGTCAAAGAGCCGGAATCGACTATGATGAGGTATTCGCACCCGTTGCTCGGTTGGAAACTATACTATTACTAATTTCTTTGGCAGCTCAAAACAGTTGGAAGATTCAACAAATGGATGTGAAGTCCGCCTTCCTAAATGGAGTCCTTGAAGAAGAAGTCTACATTCAGCAACCGTCAGGCTATGAGATCAAAGGGCATGAAGACAAAGTTCTGAAGCTGAAGAAAGCCCTCTATGGGTTAAAACAAGCGCCACGAGCATGGAATAGTCGCATCGACAAGTACTTTCAGGAAAACAACTTCATCAAGTGCCCTCATGAACATGCTCTCTACGTCAAAGTCAAAGATGGAGATATTTTGATTGTGTGCTTATATGTGGATGATCTAATCTTCACCGGGAGTAATCCAAGCATGTTTGAAGAGTTCAAGAGAGTGATGACCAAAGAATTTGAGATGACCGACATCGGGTTGATGGCATATTACCTAGGCATTGAAGTCAAGCAGAACGAAGAAGGAATTTTCATCTCCCAAGAAAGCTACACAAAGGAGATACTGAAAAAGTTCAAAATGGACGACTGCAAGCCCGTGAGCATGCCAATGGAGTGCGGAGTCAAACTAACCAAGTATGACAAAGGAGAAAGCGTAGATCCAACATTTTTCAAAAGCCTAGTTGGAAGCTTGCGCTACTTGACTTGCACAAGACCAGATATTCTCTATGTTGTCGGATTAATCAGTCGCCACATGGAGAATCCCACAACTACACATTTGAAAACGGCCAAAAGAATTCTTCGATACCTCAAAGGTACTGTTAACTTTGGCTTGTTTTATTCAAGTTCTGATAACTACAAACTTGTTGGATATAGCGACAGTGATTGGGCAGGAGATTCCGACGATAGAAAAAGCACTACTGGATTTGTGTTCTTCATGGGAGACACTGCATTCACATGGATGTCGAAGAAGCAACCGATTGTCACTCTCTCTACCTGCGAAGCTGAATATGTAGCTGCTACTTCATGTGTCTGCCATGCAATCTGGCTGAGAAACTTGCTGAAAGAATTAAGAATGCGACAAGAAGAGCCAACAAAGATCTATGTCGACAACAAGTCTGCAATAGCTCTAGCAAAGAATCCAGTATTCCATGACAGGAGCAAACACATAGATACCCGTTATCATTTCTTAAGAGAGTGCATTGCAAGAAAGGATGTGCAAGTGGAATACGTGAAGTCTTAAGACCAAGTTGCCGACATATTCACCAAGCCACTCAAACAAGAAGACTTTGTCAGACTAAGAAACTCAATTGGCGTCACAAGACAAGATTAAGGGGGGATGTTGAATTGTAATCTTGTCTTGGCCCAAAGATAATTGATCCGGCCCATACACAAAGAAAGATCCATGCACATGCTAGAGAATTCTAGCAAAGTTCAAGTTGGTGGAAGAGTCTAGAAGAATGGTGAGGATTCCACCAACATACAAGATTAGTGTAGATAATTCTAGCTTAGGAAGATAGTGGAATTATCTAGATATCTCTAGCATGATGTTTTCATGTTTCTCCAAGGTTCCATCCATGCCTATAAAAGTAGAAGGCATCCACACCATTTGTAACAACCAAGAGAGCAAGTAGCAAGAAGTGAGAGTGTCAAGTAAGAAGTAAGAAGAAGCAACAAAGCTTCTAAGAGTGTTTGAGTGTTTCCTTTTGTACTAAGTTTGTGAGTGAATAAAAACCTTGTGTAATACTTTGAGAATTCTTTCTTTCTCTTGCCTATCAATTCCGCTGCGTTACATTTTTCTTTGTGAGATAAACATCTCTATAATAGTGAAGCATTTTTAAACCCCAACAAATACTTGTTATGAAATTTATCTTTGGATGCTGAACAGGTTGAAATAGGTTCTCCAGTTCTGAAAGCTACACATCCAATAGACCAAATTGTTGACATCGTTGCTGAAGATCAGAAATATGACAAGTTGGGAACATTCTAATGCTTGATCTTGTGCAGTTAGTTTGAGGTTATATCTGCGTTTCTGATTTGTTTCAAATTTTCAGATTGGTAGGCTTGCTAGGTGATATCGCGGATGGCAGCAGAATACTGATATTCATTGATATAAATAAAGGATGTGAATCATGTAGTCTCCTTGCTCAGAAGCTTTCCAATGAAGGTTATGCAGTCTCGGTTCATGAAAACGTATGCCAATCGGAAAGGGTCCAGATTATCTCTGGGTTTCAAGGTGACTATATCCCCATAATGATTGCAACTGATGTTGCTGCTCGTGATCCAGGTATCAATAGAATTTCTTTTAGTTTGTGAAATGCTTAAAAGAAGTTTTTTCGCTTGTGCTTAAAGAGTTGCATCTCTTCTTACTATAATAATTTTATTATTGCTATTATAATATTATTTAGAAAGAAATATCTTCTTCAATCTCCTCACAGTTGAAAGCATTATTTAATTTACTAGTCGACATCACCCTTGCCAAAATCTTGCCCTTTTAGTAACCTAGGATTTGTTTGGTTACTGTGGGAGTGTAGGTTTGTCAACCTGGCAATTTTTGTTGATGCATTTAACCCGTGAACTGGCCTGAAGCCTTGTTTCTAATCACTTTGTTTCATGCTTAATTTGCAGTTCTGAAGAATGTGAAATATGTTATCAATTACGACTTTCCGGGATCCATTGATGATTATGTTTACCGCATTGTCCTTGCTGAGCCAAAAGGAACAGCATACACGTTCTTTACAACTGCTAATGCTAGGTGCGCAAAGGAACTTACCATCTTACTCGAGGAAGCTGGACAGAAGGTTAGTCCTGAATTGGCAGCACTGGCGCGTGATGTATGATATCCAGGTGAGTAACTATAAACACTGGATTAAATAATGTTGTACACTATACACACATGATGCTAGACCTTTCAGGTCATTGGTATGGAATGTTGGATGTCTTTTTTGATAAAAAGAGCACCTTGTCATGTCCTAACTTCTCCCTGTGTACCAGCTGCTGTCGTATGATTTCGTAGGGTCTTATATAAATATTCGAGCTTTGATCTGATCACTTATCTGGTCGCCATTCGTTCTTTTAAGCCTAAAACTAGTTTAGCTGCCCTACTTCAAATATTGACTTGACGATGTTTACAGTTTATTCTTCTGTGTGTTCTATGGTTTGCGTATGATGCAAATGTATGGTTACTCTTTGACTTCCAGTTATTTATGTATATTTTTTGGGTATGAAAGTACTATTGGAATTCACTTCTTTTTTGGATTTATGATATGGCTGCCAACTGATGTCTTCCAGGTAGCTGCATACCTGGAATGCCTCTCGGAATAGATAGCAATTTGATTGGGAAGGTATATAAAAATGTGTGTGCGCTACAGCGCTTCAGCTTTAGTACCTAACTTTGCATTTGCATATAAGACCATTAGATAAGGGCATGCACCATCTGTTTATTACCCTTTCTTTGTGGCAAATAGAATTCAAAATTCAACCGCTGCTGTCATACACATGCAGTGTACAACACATTTGCATATAGGACCAAAATTAAGGGTTGTATACTGCTAAATTTGTTCCGCTTGCCTTTATTTAAACAGGTTACAGTTGGGCATTACGCTACAATATATCGGCATTGTCCCGAGATGAAAAGTTATGCCAGTTTCGCTGTGGACACAGTAAAAAAAAAAAGGGGTTAAAACTGATCAACTCAGATCCGAATTTGTCAAAGCTGATGGTCTACTTCTTACGTTAGCATGTTCTGTTTTACTGAGTAATCTTTGATGGCGTACTTGTCTAAGTATAATGTTCTGCATGGCTTCTTTTTTAGAAACTTCAACTGCATTTTGTGAGACTGGTGGAGGCATACGAACACTTTTCCTGCCTTCCTATTAGAGTGATTTATCTAACTCTTTAGGCCGTTGATGGCACGGCTTGTGAAATGAATGCTTATGGAGCAATCGTTGTGAAATGGGGGATTACTCGCGAAGTGAAAACCGTGTATTTTGGTAGTGTTAAACCCAGTGGTCGTATGTCAGCACTTTTCGACATCAGAAAGAAAATTGGTTACAGAGGTAACCATCTGTCTGAAGCCACTCAAAAACACATATGGCTGTCTGAACTTTGGAATTCAGTGATAGATGGGGTTCTTAATTATCGTGCATTTCACTTGTCCCAGTCTATAATATCTGGCCAGAAAGCAGCAGAAAGCTTAAGGAGTTCCCTAGTCTCGCTGACGATGACTATATGAGGTATATTCCATACCCTAAGCTTGAATGCATTGATGCATATATTTCATAACTTTAATTGGTTACAGGCAAAGAGAAAGAAAAGGAGCCCGCCGCGTGGCTACTGCTTAGGGCATGCTCGGAATGGATGGAGTATATTTTGAACAATATGGTTGTGTTTGGATTTACTTGGTTTGGGGGGCACGTCCTCCATTCCCGTAATCTGTTGGTGAAAGTCACACTTACTTTGTTAAGTTTACGTGCGGAATTTTTCGTATAAATTTGCAGAAATCAGTCAGGAAATTTCCATATTAATTGCAGGCTTAATTATCCTCAAGAGAAATCGACGAAGATGAACACGCGATTAACAAGCAATGATTTCGCACAATCTTTTGGATGACTGTTTGACACACACAACACTAGTCAGACAATCACTAACACAAACTGATGAGGTTTCTACCTAACAAGAAGCGTGTGCATGATGCGTATGAGTTACTGTAGCAGATCGACTAGCAACAGTATGCGATGAAGAATTATTAGACTCCGTATTATATCCAATTCCTAGACAAAAATCCACCCCACGCACACCTCGACCACCGCTTCCACTCCCTCTACGTTTCCTTCCACCTACAGAATCCATATTATATAATCATGTGAAATTCGAGAAACCTTCTTCAAATATCCAGTAAAAGTTACTATCCTTATCTTACAAACGAATCTTAGGATAGAAATTTTAACAAGGGAAACTAATGAAGAGATACAGAGAAAATTAAGTAATTAGTGTAGAAAGTTAAGAAATTGAAGACATACAGAGAACATTTGATGAGTATCAAAGAAAATTAGAAGAAAATGTGTTTGGAAGGTGAGAATGTGCCAAGAATATTCAAGAAGAAGAGAGAGAAGAATGTAGTACTGTTAAGTTTAATAAATAGTGTAGTACCGTTAAGTTTCATAAACAGTGTAGCACCGTTAAATTTCATAAACAGTGTAGTACCGTTAAGTTTCATAAACAGTGTCGTAAGTATCATAAACAGTGTAGTAAGTTTTCATAAACAGTGTCGTAAGTTTCATAAACAGTTTAGTAAATTTCATAAACAGTGTAGAAAGTTTCATAAACAGTTTGTATGAGGATGTGTGGATCCACGCATCATATTTTTTTAATTTTTTTTTAATATTTAAATTATATATTTTTCATTAAAATTGAAGTTATTTTGTCCTTTTTATTAAAATTTAAGGGTTTTCCATTAAAATTTAAGTCTTTTTAATTAAATAAAATTATAGCATGGTTTTTTATTAAAATAAATTTAGTCCAAACCTTTTTTATGAAAATTCCCTAAAATATATCGTTGTACTAAAATAAAAATCCTAAATACAGAGAAAGATATATGGAGGGAATGAGAAACCCTAAAACCATTTTGAAGACTCCTCCATCAACTTCCACCCTTTCGAAAAGCTAGTTTTCCTGTGACAGCCCGTCCCGGAAATTTTAAAAACGTACATGTGAAAAGACAATTTTGCCCCTAGTGCGATTTCTTTACGTTGTGTGGTTGTTTTGAGTTGGTGTGGCTGGTTGTGGACCACACACACACTCCCATAATCTTCCTCACCCTTCCCCCCTATCCCTGCACCTGTCCCGAGCTCCCTTTCCCTTCCCATTTTCCATACAACGTACGGACACACACCCAAACCACCCAAATCGTCACAGATCGAAGGAACAAAGTACATATCCATGCTCGTGAGGCTCGTAGGAGTCCAACCATGCCCATTTCAGCTTGTAGGAAGCTTGGTGAGGTCCCTAGGAGGCTCGGGGTGGTTCGTTTGAAGGTTTTAGACGTCGGGATCACGAGTTTCGAGGTTGGCCAGAGTTGGGGTGATTTTCCAGTTGTTTCGCATATCGGTGATACCTATCCCGAGGACGAGCGTGGTCACTCGAGGCAGGGGGGTTACGACCCTTCCACATATCAGTGAGTGGGCTTTTGGTTTTCCGTATATACCTATATACTTATATTTTCCCAGAAAGTGATTTGAAATGTTTATTCGTTATATGCCATATATTATATTGCCGTTTGTTATGCATGGTTACTTGCATTTATATATGTGTGTGTATTGGTGCTGCAGACGCACAGGTAAGTGCCAGGTAAATGGTGATTTATATTTACGTTCAGTAGTGATTCTAGATACATAGAGAGCTCATAACCTGCACCCCCGGTGTCAGTGCTCCCGCCCAGAGTTGGGCACAGTCCTTCACGTGATGTTCACCTCCCGCACCACACGCTCAGCTTGGATCCAAGTTAGGTGCACAGTCCTGTCGTACAGACCACTTTAGGTGGTTCCGACTCGTAGGTGACCCGCGACTATTCGCCCAGCCTTCACGTGATCGTAGCACTTGAGCGTATACATATATTACACCCAAGCCTGTCGTACAGACCACTTTAGGTGGTTCCGACTCGTGTGCAGGTCTAGTTAGTGAGACGGAGATTTGAGCTCTAGATTCAGCCGTACAGGTCACGTTAGGTGACTCCGGCTGACAGATTATATGATATTGATACGATATTACCTGAGCACTTGCATTTTACTTAACGGTTTTGGCATAGCATGTTTCTGAGCATGACTTTTATATATATATATATATATATATATATTCTATTTTCTGGGAAGTATACAGGTTTTACGGCGAGGGGTTAGAACTTATTTATTAAATGGTTTTTCAAAAAGCTTTGTTTTTGCCCACTCACGCTTTTGTTTTGCGCCCCTCCAGGTTCTAGTTGGCTAGCACGTTTGGTGTCCTCCGTGGTTGACCGATAAAGCCTAGGCTATAAAACCCAGCGTATTAGCCTGCAGAGCTCTTAAACCGTGGTTTTCACTAAAATGGCAAATCGTGATTGGAGAAACCAGTTTTTTGAAAAGAAATTGCAAATCCATCCGAACTGCATTAGAGAGAGAGAATAAATAAATATACATATAAATTAAATCCAGCTTGCAAGAGAGAGAGAGTACAAACCCAGGCTATTACACCACTGAAGAGAGAGAAAATGACAGTAAGCCCACCTCCCATATCATCTCTCTATCTGTGCGTGATAGAGAGAGAAAGTTAGAGACATAAGGAGAGATATTTAGCATAAGAGAGCGTGAGAGAGAGTAAACCCAAAATCCTTCAACCCTCTCGATCAGGCAAAAAATGGCGCCGAAGCTCACTGCAAAACAAAAGTAATGTCTCTTATCTGCGAATTTCATTTTTGTAAATAGTTTGTCGATTATTTTATTATTTCAAATCATCATGCCCATTCGATTAATTTCCAGAAATGGTTTCGTTCGATTAATTTCCATTTTCCAGTAATGCTTTGGTTCGATTACTTTCCAGATGCGTTATTTCTATTAACTTCCAAAAATGCTTGAATTCGATTATTTTCTAGATGCTTTGTTTCTATTAGTTTCCAGAAATGCTTGGGTTCGTTTATTTTCCAAATGCTTTGTTTCTATTAATTTCCAGAAATGCTTGGGTTCGATTAATTTCCAGTTTTCAGTAATGCTTTGGTTCAATTATTTTCCAAAAATGCTTTGTTTCTATTAATTTCTAGAAATGCTTAGGGTTGGATACTGTGTCGGGTTGAGATCGATGGGGCTGTTTATCATTTTTAAAATTTTTAATGCAGGAGAGAATGCATGTCACGTCTCGATTTCGCCATACATCTTCGACACGTGACCTCATCAACTACCTGTATATCTAACGCACCTCGCCTCCGAGCTATGAAAAAAGCACAACTCAAATCCCAATTTCGTAGTAATTTGCGTATGCTTTATGACTGTATCTAACCTTCTTATTAGATTGTCTACATATCATAAATAGGGATCAAGCATTTGTAGTTCACCGTTTAAACATGTTTTGTAAAACAAACAAAAACATCATTAATTAAGCCATCAAACACACCATCATCATATGTTACATTTCCTTCTAAACTACAGCAAATCACCAAACAACCAACAACATAAATTCAAAAACTAAAATCAAATTAATCCATAATTAATCATAATTTAGAATGAAATCCCATGAAGCACTCATCTTTTGTACAATTCACCAAATGTGCCACCACATAGCTGCTTCTTAAACATCCCATCTTGAAAACTAAATGACTAAACCAAGATGCTAGATAAATTAATAAATAATGGTACAAATATAATGGAAAAGGAACCATTAGAAAGAACACTGACTAGATTGTGCAATCTTATCCGAAGATTTCATTTCATATGTTATATATATTTATATATAGAGAGAGAGGCCATATATACTTCTAATGGAATGCTTTTGGTTAGTTATACTTGAGCACAGTGCTATTATCGGAGGAAACTACCTCTGCTACATCTTTCTCAAACCATTTCGTCAAGTGTATGTCATGAACGGATTATCACTTTGATCCAAAAGGAACTATAAATGGGTATCAAACAAATTGAACCAATAGTCATTTCAACTTTTATACCGAAGCAGTCCATTCAGCTTTTGTATAGATAACAAATAAAAACAAGCATCTGCATAATACTAGTCTTGAAAAACAGGGCTAATATATGACAGGTAATTGACTCCACCCAGTAATTGATGTTATACAAAATATCACTTTCAGGTATTATATCAAACTAGGGTTTAGGTATTGGCACATAAAACTAGCTTTTGCAGCATATAAGTATATTCATATAAAAACTTACACATACATCAACTGCATATAAGACTAATTTCCCATAGTAGCATCCAAATAAATGACCATATAAGGGTTTAAGAGAATCAGAGAATAATTACCAAGACTTTCCATCCATAGGATAACAACATACAAAACCATGTTTATTTCATGATTCAGACCCACCTTCTTCGACCCTCTTCTTCCTTTTCTCATCCTTGCCTTCTCTGTCACCCTCTCTCCCTCCTTCAGTTCTAGTTGTCCTGTGTCTCCACTTATATAACTGGATTTAAGCTAGGGTGTAGAGTCGATCTATACCATAGGGAGATGGGGTTGGAAGATGGAGGAAAGCAAGATGTGACGGTGATCGACGGCGAGATGAATTTGGGAGAGGTGGTGGGAAGTGACGACTTCCTTCCCTATGCAACCCCCCACCAAAAATGAGATAGAAAGGGAAGAAAGAGTTCTCTCCCCCTCCTCGGAGAGAAAACGCAGTAGGAAAAAGAAAGGGCGTGCCCCCCCCCCCCCCCCCCAAAAACCCGACATCCAAAATATCTTGGACTAAACTAAATTTTCAAAAATACCCGTAAACTTGTTTAGTGGTTTCTCCTTCATTACAATCTTGTTTCACAGGCGGTTTTCACTCCACTTGCTCGTGAGATCAAACTCTATCTAAAAATATTTAGTGTCGCTCTGTCTATGGATTTTAATAAAATCAAACTTCATAACTAACTAAGGCTTCTAAATTAACAGAAAATAATATTAATTTCCTGAAAATATGAACTACGAATTATTGAACAATGGAATTCAGGAATGGGATTTCACAGTGTATGTTAGCAATGGTAGACTTCAAGCTTATTGACCAGTGGAATAACAACATCGAAGCACGGTGGGAAAAGCTCAAGAGTGTTGATACTGTAGACTGGAGAAATGAAAGGGGTGTTCTTCCTCCCGTTCCACACATAATCAGACGTAAGTAATTTCAAAACCCCTGCAATTTGACAGTGCAACTAAATGAAAGGGGTATTCTTTTTCCACTTATATTTATAGGTTTGTAATTTCATTGGAGATGCTCTAATTAGTGATTACCAAGTACCATTCAAGATTGAAATTATTAAACGAATGGTTTGGATAGAGACTACAGTTCCGTCGACTCTTAACTCAACACATCACTAGACATTCGACGATATTATTATTATTATTATTATTTGTATAACATTATCAGTCCTGAATAAATCTTAGAGGAACATAATTGATAATATATATATATATATATGTATGTATGTATATGTATATGTATATTGTATGTATATGTAGGTAGGTATGTATGTAATGGTGCTCATAAATGCTGCTCTTTTTTTAACTGAAAGGTCGCTGGTTTGAGTTGTCAAAACAGTCTTTTTACAAAATAAACGATAAATAAGGCTACGTACGATAGATGTTTCTCCGATCTCTGCAAAGTAGAAAACCTTATTGGCTTCAAGTAGCCCTTGTATGCAATGATGCTCAATATTTGCTTATTCTTTCCATGACCTAAACAAGTCTTAAATATAGTGACTTCGATAGACTCTACTTCCATTTTCCACGTACATATATACGCGATTGATTGATGTGCTAAGAATAGTACGTATTTGTTTATTGCCAAATGATTACAGAATGCATGTAAAAGAGATCGTCTATTTGAATGTGAGCGTTCACTCCGAATTAATTGGTAACAAGAGTGGGGTGGTGGTGGGGTGTGTGTGGGGTGGGTTTTGTGCCCAAGCCAAACGCCAGACTGGATTGCAACAGAAAGGTGTCTCTTTGGCGTAAGATGTGCAGGCCCTCGGTGTTGGCATATATGAAGCATGCACGTTTTAAGTATAACCATATGCATGCAAGTATGAAAGCTGTTCATTCTGATATTCACCATTCACGTTCAATTTGTTCAATTTGTTTGACGTCGGTTCATTTAAATTATTTTTTTATATTTTAAGCACGCATGTATCACACTTAGTATTATAGTTTAATAATATTCATTTTTATTTAGAAATAAGAATTCTTAAGTTCGATTATCGTTAAAAATAAATTTAAACCAGATTATTATTAATCCATTATTGAAGGAACAGATAAATAAAATTGTAGATAATATTTTTTTTCAAAAAAATAATAACCAACCCATGGTATGCATGTGATTGAGAAAAAAGCCAGTACGTACGTACTGTATCGTCATAAATAAAAGGTGGAAGTGAATGCAGAAAAATAAGAAAGTGGAGAGGGAGAGAAATAACAAGTCCTCTTCTCCGTGAGAGAGCCTCCTTTGTGAGTGATTCCTTCTCTCCGTTGTGAGAGTAAGAGTGATAGTTGATAGGGTGCCCCGTACCCTGTATTTACCCCATCTGCTTCTATTCCATCCTTTTACTTTGGTTGGCTTCCCAAGTGGGTAGGTTTGCGGATCTGTAGTGAATTGACCCAGCTAAGCGGAGGTGGTTTGGAATTAATTGACCGAGCTAAGAGGAAGTGGGTAAGGCAATTAATTGCAACCGGTGAAAGGTGGTAAACCCACAACTACCTTCCATCCCATCAATGTGCAGGCCAGGCTACCTCAATTTCACTCCCACCAGAGATCTGATACTGGTGGGAGTGGGGATGGATCAACAACCAGCTACTGGTTAGGGGAAGGAGAATTTATGGTGGATCCAGATCTGGTAGCCCAGGTAACGTGAAAGGAAATTACTGTCCCCCACCTAACACAGCATTTATTGAAGAGAAGATGGAGTCAGCTACCAGAGACTCAGCGTTAAAGAATAGGAGGGATTTAATAGGGGTGGGCACGGCCGGGCCAGGCCAGGCTCAAATTTGAAGGAATTAGACTCCGCCCATTTTAAAATGCACCGGAGTTGGCCGGGCTGGGTATATAAATTCTGAGATTGAGAACCAGACCT
The DNA here is from genome assembly GCF_963583255.1 of Pyrus communis. NCBI lineage: Eukaryota > Viridiplantae > Streptophyta > Magnoliopsida > Rosales > Rosaceae > Pyrus > Pyrus communis. The sequence goes on along the minus strand of NC_084810.1, from coordinate 25,896,457 downwards.
AAACCGGTCCGTTTGAGTCGAGTCCACAGGTCAACGTTGATTTTGATCATTGATTTTGACATTTGGGTTGACTTTTTGGGCTTTCATCTAGGAGCTTTTCTAGACTAATTTCGACGTCCTGGACCCGTTTCTAAAGTCTGTTTTCCCAAATTCAATTGTTTGAGTAGAGTTTGACTGAAGATACCCTTTGTGTGAATAGGTGCAATTAATAGCAATGATTCCATTATTCCTTTTTGGTACAGCTTTGCACCAACGGTGTACGGTGAGTGGACCCCTTCTAAAAATGCATGTTTTGATAGTAGAAATGCATATATGAAAAGCATGATTTGATGACTATGTTTTATGAAACGTTTTATGAGATAACATGCTTACTAAGGCTAATTTGAATTATTACTATTTTTCCTATAACTCATGTTCTTATAGAATATCCGATGGATGACTATATGATATTTAGAACATGTGTATAACACCTCTTTTATAGTATAGATGATGGATGCCTTTATATTATGAAGTTGATTTTCAATATATGTATGTTCACTAGTTTTATACTTACCTAGTGGTCATTTCCACTACGAGACGTAGGGATAGATCCGGTCCGTCCCGGTCAACGGTTTGGTGTTGGCATAGGGCCTGAAGTGTGTTTCCTCTGGCTATTTAGCACAGGGACAGGGAGCCGGCATGGGGCATGAAGTGTATTTTCCTTTGACTGTCTGCTTAGAGACGAGAAGCCGACATGGAGCCTGGGGGTTATCGGACATTCACTAGTGATTATTATATATACAAGTTATGATTTGAGACATTGCACAACATGCTAGGTTTCGGAAAACCTATGTTTATTATGATATATATGTGTTTTCATAAAACTTGGGGGTTATTATATATATATATATATATATATATATATATATATATCAACTTGATCCACTCATGTTTGTTTTATGCCCCCTTCAGGACCTATAAACGAGGAATACGATCTGAGCTACGAGGAATTTCCCTACCAGTGATATTGTGTTATATCTTCTCTGCTTCGGCACCTATTGTAATAGCACTTCTCTATCTTAATTTCCGCTTGTACTCTGTAATAGACTTATGTTCTGGACATGTCATGTATTTTCCTAATTTTCATAGTTAGTAGTTGAACTTTAATTTTGTGTTATTAGTCCCTATTGCATGTTTTAGCTTATTTCTCAGTTTTTGCTTAAATTAATTGGCTTTCGTCACCCTTCGGATGTCAGCCAACACGTGAACATCTCTATGTCCCTAAGATATCGGGGGTTGGGGGGGGGGGGTGTCATGCATGTTTTGGTTTGTGACAAAAATAAAAAGCAACGGTGTTTATTGAGCAGAAATATTGTTCCTGTATACTTCCAATTTCAAAGCACAAATGACGGGAAATGAATATTTCTAAATTTTTATGGAGACAATTGAGGAATCAATTACGATCACAATCCCTTACATTGAACGTATAATGACGATGGATTCGGTGGGTTTGAGAGTTCAACAGTTCCTTCGAGCATCTGTGTGACATTTCTCATGGTCGGTCTTGGTGATGCATCCTCCTGAATGCACCAAAACGCGATCATCAAATATGCTTTCATCTCCTCGATGTCATCCTTTGCCTCATCGTCGTCGTTTCTGAATAGCTGGTGCAGTTTGTTTTGCTCATAGCAATGATATGCCCAGTCAGCCAGTATCATTTGATCTTCATCCTCCATCTTCGCTTCATAATTCTTCCTGCAGCAAACAATCTCCAATAGCAAAATACCGAAGCTGTAAACATCTGCCTTTACTGTGACAGGCAAGCTTTTGAACCATTCAGGGGCCACATAGCCTCTTGTCCCCCTGAATCTAGTCGTTGTTCGAGTCTGCTCTATTTTCAAAAGCTTAGCTACTCCAAAGTCAGCAATTCTTGCGTTGAAAGAGTCGTCTAGAAGAATGTTTTGAGGCTTGATGTCACAATGTAGGATTTGGATACTACACTCCTCATGCAAATACAAGATCCCTCTTGCAGTTCCCAAGGCAATTTCTCTTCTTCGATACCAGCTTGGCCTTGACTCTCCAAATAGAAAGCTTGCTAGAGAGCCGTTGCTCATAAATTCATATACAAGAATTCTGTGCTGCCCTTCGTTGCAAAATCCTAGTAGCTGGACTAAGTTCTTGTGATTTGTTCTGCCAATTGCGGTCACTTCAGCTTTGAATTCCAAATCGTTCTCTCTGACCATAGTGTCCAATCTTTTGACAGCAACAGGCTTCCCATCTTCGGATGCTAAAACTCCTTTGAAAACCGTTGCAAAAGCCCCACGTCCTAGTTCTTCCTTGAATCCGTTGGTAGCTCCTTTCATCTCCATGTACGTGAAACTTTTCAGATTATTGCCTTGAACGCCCAGGTAAAGCATACTCAACTTTGCTTTTCTGTGATGAATAATGTGGAAAAAAAGCAAACAGGTTATGATTAGTAGGAGCAAGTTCAGAAATGCAGAGCTACCGAGGAGACCCAGCCGAGCGAGGTTGGGAATTGAATTGGTAGAATTGTTCCTTATTTTGATTAGAGCTTTGTTACCAACAGTGGGATCAATCCTTCCGTTTATAAGAGGAATTCCCTTCTTCCAACAGTCGCCATTTTTGAAAATGACAACGGCACAGGAGCAGTCACTTAGGCAACTCTGCTTGCACCAATCCTCACTTACTGGCTGAAAATGCTGATAATCCAAAGAAGGCCAGTCTCCGTTTTCAAGTTCTTGAAAGTTGAAAAGATGTGTTTCTGGAAAGGCTTCATCACAACTCTGAGAAACGAATTTCTGCTTGCATCCTTTCAGCACATCATTTTCATCAATAAGGCCGTATCCATCTGGGCACTCGCAAAATGGTCCTTCAGTACTCTCTCTACATAAGCTATTGAACCCACATGCACCGCTACCTGTGGTTTCTGCGATTGAGGTGCATAAATTTGGAGGTATGAAGGAGGAAGACGACCAACCTTGGCGCCTGGTTCCCACACTACCCAAGCCAGTTTTTTTGGGGTAGACATAGTGCCTGAAAACTACATTGTACTCGAGCATTGCTCGGTGGTAGAAATCTTGCGTTGAATAAGTATTGTCCGATATCTTATAAAGTATGCTACCGTTTGTACCCGTAAGGTAAATAGAGCCAGACTGACTGAAGATGACCTGAAAACCGCTGCCCTCAGTGTGTGTTGACCAATATTCACAATTAGCGGAATCCCATGGGTAATTTGTTGTATAAAGCAACAGTCCTCCATCAGATTTTAGCGCAAACCGGAATCTCCCTGGCGTGTAATTTGATGCCGTGTAGCTAGCACAGAGTTTGCTGTTCCGTTTTAAAGTCTGAGTTGGTAGGAGTGTATTAGTTGGTTCCTCAAAACTCTCCCACAAATATTTTGAACTTTTGTTGGCCAACACAAAATTGCCGGTGTCTAGCATGGCTGCATAGGCAACTCCAGTAATACCCCAAGATCCAGCAAAATATATTTGCTTTCCAGTTTTATCCTTGAGCATAAATTGGCCATCATTTGTAAGTTCAACCTGGGATCCTTGTGGCACAAGACTACCTGCATTGGCTGACCAGACTATCGTTCTTTCTTGTATTTTATTGAACCAGATAGCTAGTAGGAACCCATCTGCTCCCAGTTGCTGAAAACCGAAAGCAAATTCACCCGATGGTGATGGCCAGGATGATGAGTAATCATCTAGTGCAGTGAGGGATGAGCCCAAGGATATATTGTTGTAAGTTTGAGCTGTAGTGGAAAATGGTAGTAGCACTAGAAGGAGAAGTAGAAAGAAAAAAGGATATGGTAGTTCAAAATCCATGTACATAATGAAGGAGTTAATGGTGAAGCTTCTGATGAGAATCATTTACACAATGTTCATATATACACACCATCATTTCCGGAAATCATCTACAATACCTGAAGATCATCGACAGCCCCGACACTAGGTTTAACTGAATTTTAATATACTTGTGCTCTGGTTGGCTGCACACATAAGTTTGCGATAATGCCAAACAATGCAGTCCTTTCCTTGGTATACACATCAAAATACTCGGATTAATAGAAAACTCAAATGTTCTCTAACAAGACAAATACAAGACGGATATATAAATATGATCTACATGATATATCTTGTTGTTTTGATGTGCAGACTGATTCTTTGTTCAGCATATTGACAATCTGTGCAAATAGATTCTTCATTCGGCATATTTGAAAATTTTGATTATTAAATAACAATTTCTTTTTTAATTTAATGACTGTCTTAGAAAATATAAACTTCTGGTCTAAGCAGATTGGCGTGGAGATTCAGATTTGTATTTGGATCATTCCATAAGTCAATTTTCTAATTGTTTTAAAAGAATAATTTTTATTCGTCATCGATCTTGTTAAAATTTTTTATACAAGGAACTTGTTCACGACTGTCTGAGTTTTGTAAGTGTGTATTTAATACGTTGAAGATGAATAAAAGAAATCAACACAGGATCTTCGAAACTGCAATGGTTTTACATGTGGGTTGAAAGCTTGAAAATTTAGTCTTAGAAAATTAGTCTGCATATCCTCTATTAATTTGGATCTTGAAGCAGCTTTGGCATTGAGAATTTTTACCAAGTAATTTTAATGGCTTCACAAACGTTACTGAAGTTTGTGTGTTTAAAGGCTTCAAAAATCAGATCCTTCACTTCGTAGCCATATCAATTTTGCTTGGCATTAGTTGGGTAGTGGTATCACTTTTACAAAAAAGTTTACCAAATATTTTGCTGCTTTATTTCACAACTGTTTATTCTCACAACACAGCAGAAACAATTTTTTTTCAAAGCATAGCAATACCAAACCAGCCCTAAGCACTTATGCAGAAAAATAACCTTGACTGATTGACGATGGGTTGATATGTAATTTGATTTAATATATAACAGGAAGTGTTTGTAATATTAGTGTTAGTTTGTTACTTATGTGCAACGTTATATATTCACATTTTCAACAAATGCAAACATTTTTACTTGTAAATTAGAACACAAATTAACTCGTCACTTGACAGTAAATCTTAGAACTCTCAGATGACTAAGTATTCCCAAACGTCAAAAACATGTTTAAATCTCTGGAAATTTCACTTCAATTTGTCTTCAAACAGGTCATGTCTAGCTTAATGCCTCTCGTGCGAGAGCTTCATTGTAAACACATTTTTTGTTCATTACGTGCATGTTTATCTTGGTGGTAGAGAACTAGACATTAAAGAAAATGCTGCGACGCCAGGAAAATTGTTTACAGAGAAGAAAGTTTGTTACAACATATTAAAATTTCAAAATACAAATGAGAGGGAAACAAAATACTTTTTGTTGACACACTGAGGACGACCGGGCTGACCAAACTGGTGGTTTCGAGTCCTTGGTGATCAAACACATGAAAGTTTTGTTGGTATTCACAAGAGTTTGCTAACTCAATACCAAAATATGTGGGTGATAAGTTTGTGTGTTTAAAGGCTTCAAAAATCAGATGCTTCACTTCGTAGCCATATCAATTTTGCTTGGCATTAGTTGGGTACTGGTATCACTTTTACAAAAAAAGTTTACCAAATACTTTGCTGCTTTATTTCACAACTGTTTATTCTCACAACACAGCAGAAACAGTTTTTTTTCAAAGCATAGCAATATCAAACCAACCCTAAACACTTATCCAGAAAAATAACCTTGACTGATTGACGATGGGTTGATATGTAATTTGATTTAATATATAACAGGAAGTGTTTGTAATATTAGTGTCACATCCCGGCCCAGGCGGCACCACTTCCCGGGCCCGCTCCATCACCGTAGCACGATATTGTCCGCTTTGGGCCCCGACCACGTCCTCACGGTTTTGTTTTTGGGAACTCACGAGCAACTTCCCAATGGGTCACCCATCATGGGATTGCTCTAGCACCCTTCTCGCTTAACTTCGGAGTTCCAACGGAACCCCAAGCCAGTGAGCTCCCAAAAGGCCTCGTGCTAGGTAGGGATGAGAATATACATTTAAAAATCACTCCCCTGGGCGATGTGGGATGTCACAATCCACCCCCCTTAGGGGCCCGACGTCTTCGTCGGCACACACGCGACCAGGGTTAGGCTCTGATACCAAATTTGTCACATCCCGGCCCGGGTGGCACCACTTCCCGGGCCTGCTCCACTACCGTAGCACGATATTGTCCGCTTTGGGCCCCGACCACACCCTCACGGTTTTGTTTTTGGGAACTCACGAGCAACTTCTCAGTGGGTCACCCATCATGGGATTGCTCTAGCACCCTTCTCGCTTAACTTCGGAGTTCCAACGGAACCCGAAGCCAGTGAGCTCCCAAAAGGCCTCGTGCTAGGTAGGGATGAGAATATACATTTAATGATCACTCCCCTGGGCGATGTGGGATGTCACAATTAGTGTTAGTTTGTTACTTATGTGCAACGTTATATATTCACATTTTCAACAAATGCAAACATTTTTACTTGTAAATTAGAACACAAATTTACTCGTCACTTGACGGTAAATCTTAGAACTCTCAGATGACTAAGTATTCCCAAACGTCAAAAACATGTTTAAATCTCTGGAAATTTCACTTCAGTTTGTCTTCAAACAGGTCATGTCTAGCTTAATGCCTCTCGTGCGAGAGCTTCATTGTAAACACATTTTTTGTTCATTACGTGCATGTTTATCTTGGTGGTAGAGAAATAGACATTAAAGAAAATGCTGCGATGCCAGGAAAATTGTTTACAGAGAAGAAAGTTTGTTACAACATATTAAAATTTCAAAATACAAATGAGAGGGAAACAAAATACATTTTGTTGACACACTGAGGACGACCGGGCTGACCAAACTGGTGGTTTCGAGTCCTTGGTGATCAAACACATGAAAGTTTAATACCGGAATCAATTCCAATTGCAGTCACTTCCATTGAACCTGTAGTGAGGATGGACTTGGTGGGGTTAAGACTTCAACATTTCCTTCAAGCATTCGTGTGACATTCTTCATGGTCGGTCGAAATGCTGGATTGTCTTGAATGCACCAAAATGCGATCTTCAAATACATTTCCATCTCCTCGATGTCATCCTTTGCCTCATTATTCTCGAATAGCAGGTGCAGTTTACTTTGTTGAGAGCAATGATATGCCCAATCAACTAGTATCATTTGTCCTTCATGCTCTATCTTTGCTTCATAATGCTTCCTGCAGCAAACAATCTCTAATAACAAAATGCCAAAGCTGTAAACATCCGCCTTCACTGTGATAGGCAAGCTTTTGAACCATTCAGGAGCCGCATACCCTTTTGTTCCCCGAAATTTAGTAGCCATACGAGTTTGATCCATCATCAATAGCTTGGCCACTCCAAAGTCAGAGATTCTTGCAGTGAAGGAGTCGTCTAGAAGAATGTTTTGAGGCTTAATGTCACAATGAATGATTTGGCTGCTACATAACTCATGCAAATACAAGAGCCCTCTTGCAGTTCCCAAGGCAATTTCCTTTCTTTTGCACCAACTTGGCCTTGACCCTCCAAAAAGAAAGCTTTCTAGGGAGCCATTGCTCATAAACTCGTACACAAGAATTCGGTTTTGCCTCTCGTTGCAGAACCCTACTAGTTGGACTAGATTTCTGTGATTTGTTCTGCCAATGGAGCTCACTTCTGCTCTGAATTTCAAATCATTCTCTCCAACCATCGTGTCCAGTCGTTTAACAGCAACACATTTACCATTATCAGATGCTAAAACTCCTTTAAAAACTGTTGAAAACGAACCACGTCCTAGTTCTTCCGTGAATCTGTTGGTAGCTTGTTTTAACTCCGTGTAGGTAAAACATTTCAGATTAATCCCTTGAATGACCGGGTAGAGCATATTCGCATTTGCTTTTTGGTAATTGAGAATGCGCAAAACAAGAAAGCAGGTTATGAATAGTAAGAAGAAGTTCAGAAAAGCCGAACTACTTAGGAGAATTGGCTCAATGCGATTGAAAGTTGAACTGTCATGCTTTCTTGCATCTGTAGAATTCTCTCTCACTTTGATTAGAGCTTTAGAGCTGAGAGTTGGGTCAATCCTCCCGTTTATAAAAGGAGTTCCCTTCTTCCAGCAGGCATCCTCTTTGAAAACGAGAGCAGCACAGAAACAGTCGTTTAGGCAATTCTGTTTGCACCAATCATCGCTTACATTATTGAAATGCTCATAATATGTCAAAGGCCAATCAGTGTTTTTCATTTCTTGAAAATAAAAAAGATCTTCTGACGAGGCTTCATCACAACTTTGTGAAACGAAGTTCTGTCTGCATCCTTTCAGCTCATCGCTTGGATCAACAAAGCTGTATCCATGCGGGCACAAGCAAACTGGTCCCTCCTCATCATTTTTGCATAAGCTATTTAACCCGCATGCACTAGGGCCTGCGTACCACGTGATTGACGTGCAGATATTTGAAGGCATGAAGGAAAGCGAGGACCAAGCCACATGCTCCGCCTTCACATTGTTCGAGTCAATGCTTTTAGGGTAGACGTGGTGCCTGAAAACTCCATTGTACTCTAGAGTTGCTCTTTGATAGTAGTCTTCCGTTGAAACTGCATTGTTTGAGATCATATAAATTATGCTTCTGTTCTGGGCTGTAAGGTAAATAGATCCAGACTGGTTAAAGATGACCTCAAAACCATTGTAATTTGTGCCGGTTGGCGGCCAATAAAGAAGATTAACATAATCCAATGGGATATTTGTAATATGAAGCGAGAGATCTCCGCCAGTTTCCAGTGTAAACAGGAACCTCCCTCGTGAATAATTCGATGGTGTGCGGCGAGCGAAGAGTGTGCTACCATGATTTATTGTCTGCGTGGGTAGAATTGTATCAGTTGGTTGACTAAAGCTCTCCCACAAATTGTTTGAATCTTGGTTGACCAGCACAAAATTTCCCGTGTCAAGCATGGCTGCATAGGCAACTCCACTAGCTGCAGCATCGGCTGTCCATATTGGTACGACTGTTGAAGTATCTTTGAGCATAAGCCTGCCATCTTCTGTGAGTTCAACTTTGCATCCCTTCTTCACTAGATTATCGCCGTTGGCAGACCAGACAATAGTTCTTTCAGGTATTTTGTTGAACCAGATGGCAAGTATGAATCCATGCTTAACGATTTCTTGGAAACCGAAAGCAAAGTCGCCGGATGGTGAGGTCCAGCAGTTTCCGTCTTTTGCAGTGAGGGACGTGCCCAAGGATATATTTTTCTGAGTTTGAGCAATGGCGGGAAAGGGCATTATCTGTATAAGGAGGATAAGAAGAAGAAGAAGAAGAAGAAGAAGAAAGGGTGAAGGATATTGTAGTTGAAAAGCCATGGTACGTAACTAAAGAGTCAAATGGTGGAAACTGTCAATCAAAATTATTTGCCTTATATTTCTACATTCCATCCTTTGCTGTCATCTACACTACCTTAAGATCATCGACAATCCATCCAATGCGTTTAACTGAATGTGAATTGTTCTGGTCCTTTGAAGCAGATGTACTTTCTTCTCGCGTCTGCTTCCCACATAAGATTTCTAAAATTCCAAAAAAATGCAGTCCTCCCTTGTCGGTACACGACAAGGTACATACGATTATAAACTATAGTACTTATGATTTCTCTTGTTGTTTGTATGCACGAAATGATCGATGCTTTGCTTGGCATATTGAAGATCACTCTTGTAATTAGACAATGATTTCTTACAAATACATGATGTGCACTGTTTACTTAAACTGTCCTAGAAACTGAACTGCTGCTGCAACAAGAGAAATGGACATTTGGCCTTTTCGAATCAGTATTCCACATATATTTTTCAGCTAGATTTCTTTATATGTAAGCATAGTTGTGTGATGTATTTTAATGCTTATGAGATGCTGGTCGAAAAAAACAAGAGAGATATTTGGCAGCCTGCTCAAAGACTCTTTGGACAGCTGAAGGATGCCGTCTAGCTCGAACCTCACTCTAATTTGGCTTGAAACCAATCTTAATACCTCGGTTAATTAGAACCCTTCATTTTAATGAACCATTTTATTTTTCGGTCCATGCATGTTTCACACGGTACTCGCTCCATAGATATGTTGTCACATCCCGACCTGGCTCCATCACATCCCAGGCTTGGGATGTGACAATTTGATATTAGAGCCACTCGGCTGTTGGGTGCGGATGTGCCGGCGAGGACGTCAGGTTCCTCTTAAGTGGGGTGGATTGTAAGATCTCACATCAACCAACGTACATATAAGGCACATGTGGGATCTTACATATATAATATAGAGTAATTTCCATTTTACTACACTCAAGTTTTGCAAAAATCGCATTTACTACGCTTACTTTTTTAATCATATCCAAATTTGATAAACAGAATTGAAAATATTATCCTATTATATAGAAGAAACAAAACAAAGCGAAAAATCAAATTCTCAACGGAACCCTAACGCAAGTATTTTTTTTTTGAAACACGCCTAACGCAAGTATTAAGAGTGAAATATCCAAGTTAAAATCCACTTAAAACCTAAGTTGCAACATCTAGTTGATGGGTTCGACAAATGAAAAGTCAGTAGCTTGCCGGCCTGTTAATTATGGATCATATGCAGTTGGATTGCTTGACGTCCACACAATAGGTTTAACTGAAACAACAATTTGAGTCATTTCTAATTGGGCGAGGTTAATTCTTTCTAGCCTTGAAATGCACGGCACTTTTAGATAGTAAGGTCCAAATGACTTACATTAAACTAACATATATATAATATATGTGCGTGTGTATATGGATAAAATATGTGTATGCACCAAAACTTGAGGTTTTCTTTGGCATATTGATCATCTCTTTTCTTGTGTTTCTAGTGCATTTATCTATAACTTTGCTTATTAAATGCCTAGGAAAATAACGAGCTTCGGAACTTATGATGATTTCAGAGGATGGATAAGAGGAAGCATAAAAGTTTAAGCTATACAATCAATAGATCGTCACCAGTAACAATGGCTTCATTCAAAGAAGAAAAAGGTGCAGAATATTGAATGAATTTAAATCACGCAAAAGTAAAAGGAACCCTAATCCGCATTTTCTTTTGTTTTACGCCTCTTAACTCTTCCTAACCAGCAGTTTTCTTTGTTTAACGTTCCTTCTCTGATCACGTGATTATTTGCATCTAATTTCCTCGTTTAGGTGAATCCTGCTTAGACGGCTTGAAAATCGAGTGTTTAACTTCCTAACCAGATCAAATTTTCTTGGATTTGGTTGGGTTTGGGCTTGAGTTTGTTAATGCATGGTAACTGATATGTTTCATAAATTGATTTATACTTGCTTTCAACTTCTGAAATAAAAAATGACCAAGAGCTTTTGTGCTTTCTGTGAAACGAAGTGTAGTAGCATTGGAAATACTGGTTGCTGAAAATTTGTTACACACTAAGGACTATCTGAACCAAGTTGGTAGTTTTAAGTCCGCCATGATATGATCGAACATCTACAAATTTTGATATCCGGAAACCAATTATTTCTATCAGTTAGATTGAACACATAATGAAGAGATATTTGGTGGGATTGGAACTTCAAGAGTTCCTTCAAGTATCTGTGTGACATTCTTCATGGTCAGTGTAACAACCCGTCCCGGGATTTATGGAACAAAAAATAATATTTTTGTATTTTCACCAAGTTTGGGGATATTTTCCTTTTAAAAATGGTTTTTGGGTCTTAAATAGTGTGCCCAAGGGGCCCACCCCTGATTTTGTCCCCCGAGCCTTTCGCCTCTCTCTCTGTTCTCTCATTCTCCTGGAGCTCTCTCTCTATCTCATTTCTCTCTTTCCCTCTCAGTGTTTTTCTCTCCGACAGGAACGCACATGCGCACCCGTAGCTGCACCTGCTCGGGGAGATCATCACCATCATCGCCATCAAACCTCGTCTCTCTCTCCCTTGCTCTCATCGCCGTGAGGACGTAGGAACCGAGAACTCTCCGGCGAGTTTCCTTTGTTTTTCCGGTTTGGTAAGCTTTGATTTTTCCCTCTATCCGTGTTAGTTGTTGCCTGGATGTGTTTTACTAAATTTGAGCTCGTTATTTCCAAGGTTTTAGAGTGAGATCGACTCGGGTGAAGGCACACCCATCTCCGGCGAGTTTCGTGCTTGTCGAGGAGTTTTCCGACCACCACAGGCCATTTTACGGCGAACCAAAGGTATAAAAATACTCCTCTTGTCTAGTTCTTCATTTTGATACTTAGATGGGGGTCTAAAGTGCACATTTACAATTGGCCGGAGCTGTAGAAGCTCCGGCGTTCTCCTCCCGTTCGCACCAGGCCCTTCAGGCCGTTTCTCCACCCACGGGCCTTAGGCCTGTTTTGGTTTCAGCCCAAAACCCTAACCCTTTTCTTGTTTTATTTTTATTTAATTTCTTTAAGACCTAAAGGCCTTAGGGCCTTGTTAGCAAACCCAAAACCCTTTCTATTTAGGCCTTGGGCCGTCTGAGTTGGGCATTTGGGGCCATGTGGTTTAAACCCTAAACCAGCCCACCTAAAATCTAAACCCATTTCCCTAACCCAAACCCAAAGGCCCAAACTCGGACCCAATACCCAAACCCTAAACCGGGTTGACCCGGGTTGACTCTGATGGTTGACCCACGACCCTTTGACTTTGACCCATTGACTCAGTCACCGGTTAGCATTGACTTTTGACTTTGACCTGGGGTTGACTTTTTGGGTTTTCGTGCGGGACCCCTCCTAGGCTAATTTCGACGTTCTAGACCCGTTTTTGAAGTCCATTTTCCCAAATTCAATTGTTTGAGTAGAGTTTGACTGAAGGTACCATTTGTGTGAATAGGTGCAATTCATATCAGTGATTCCGTTATTCCTGTTTGGTACGGCTTTGCACCAACGGTGTACGGTGAGTGGACCCCTTAAAAATGCATGTTTTAATAGTAGAAATGCATACATGAAAAACATGATTTGATAACTATATTTTATGAAACGTTTTACGAGATAACATGTTTACTAAGGCTAATTTGAATTATTACTATTTTTCCTATAATCCGTGTTCTTATAGAATATCTGATGGATGATGTTATGATATTTAGAACATGTTTAGAACACCTCTTTATAGTATAGATGATGGATGATTTTATACTATGAAGTTGCTTTTCAATGTATGTATGTTCACTGTTTTGTACTTACCTACTGGTCCTTTCCGCTACGGGACGTAGGGATAGATCTGGTACGTTCCGGGCGACGGTTTGGTGTTGGCATAGGGCTTGTAGTGTGTTTCCTCTGGCTATTTAGCACAAGGATGGGGAGCCGACATGGGGCCTGAAGTGTATTTTCCTCTGATTGTCTACTCAGAGACGGGGAGCCGGCATGGGGCTTGGGGGTTTTCGGACATTCACTAGTGATTATTATATATACAAGTTATGATTTGAGACATTGCACGGAATGCTAGTTTTCGGAAAACCTATGCTTATCATAATATGTGTTTTCATAAAACCTAGAGGTTAGTACGTTGATAACTGTTTTATTATATATATATCAACTTGATCCACTGATGTTTGTTTTGCGTCCCCTTCAGGACTTGGAATCAAGGCATACAATCCCGACGACCAGGCACTTCCGCATCGGCATCTTCGAGTCCTCGGTGTAGGACCCACTTCTTTTGTTTCATTCAATTTTATATTATTTCTTTTAGTGTTCTAGTTAGTTGTATGCTCTGAACACGTTCCTTAAATGCATATTCATTATTCTTTTATATTTATAAGCCTTATCTATCCTTTGTTTTCAGCATTTGCACTCAATAAATGACTTTCGTCACCCTCGGATGTCGGCCAGCACGTGTATATCCTGGTATTCAGGGAATATTGGGATCGGGGTGTGTCAGTCGGTCTTAGTGATTGATCTTCGTGAATGCACCAAAATGCAATCATCACATACCTCTCCATCATCTCGAGGTCATCCATTGACTCGTCGTTATCATTCTCTAACAACAGCCTCATTGTATTTTGCTTATAGCAATGATACGCCCGATCAGCTGGTATCATTTGATCTTCATCCTCCATCTTCGGTTCATAATGCTTCCTGCAGCAAACAATCTCTAATAGCATAACGCCAAAGCTGTAAACATCCGCCTTTGCTGTAACAAGCAAGCTTTTGAACCACTCAGGGGCCACGTACCCTTTTGTTCCTCTGAACCTAGTAGTTGTTCGAGTTTGGTCCGTCTTCAAAAGCTTGGCTACCCCAAAGTCGGCAATTCTTGCTGTGAAAGACTCATCTAGTAGAATGTTTTGAGGCTTAATATCACAATGTATGATTTGGCTGCTGCATTCCTCATGCAAATACAGGAGTCCTCTTGCAGTTCTCAAGGAAATTTCCCTTCTTTGATACCAGCTGGGCCTTGACTCTCCAAAGAGGAAGCTTGCAAGAGAGCCATTGGTCATAAACTCATACACAAGAATTTGGTGATGCCCTTTGTTGCAAAACCTAGTAGCTGGACTAAATTTCTGTGATTTGTTCTCCCAATTACGCTCACTTCAACTTTAAATTCGAAATCATTTTCTCTGACCATACCGTCCAATCTTTTGACAGCAATATATTTCCCATTCTCAGATGCTTGAACTCCTTTGTAAACCGTTGCAAAGGCACCACGACCTAGTTCCTCCTTGAATCCGTCTATAGCTTGTTTTAGCTCCATGTAAGTGAAGCATTTCAGATTAATGCCTTCAATGCCAGGGTAAATTTTACTCACCTTCGATTTTCTTTAATGAAAACGCGAAATAACCAAAAAGGTTATTAAAGAAATGACCAAATAGGTTATTAAAGAAATAACCAAATGGGTTACTACTACTAGCATGAGAACAGATCCAACAAGGATAATAGCTGAATCATCTTTCTTGCTTGCAGGAGGGGCTAATGGGCTGCCTTTCCTTATTTTGATCAGAGATTTCCAACCAACATCAGGGTGCTTCCTCCCATTCGAAAGAGGGATCCCCTTCTTCCAACAGTCACCGCTCGCTTCCAAGAAGATGGTAATAACACAAAAACAATCAGTTAAGCAACTTTTTCTGCACCAATCCTCATTTACAGACTGAAAATGCATATAATATCCATTAGGAAAATCCATGTACTACATCTCTTTCATTTCGAAAAGATGTGTTTCTGGTGAGGATTCATCACAGCTTTGTGCAGTGAAGTTCTGTCTGCATCATTTCAGCGCATCATTTGGATCACTTAGTGTGTAACCATCAGGGCACTCGCAAGTTGGTCCTTGATCCCCCAAGACACATAATCCATTGAACCCACAAGCACCGCCGCCTGTTGTTTCCACAACCGCCGTGCAGATATTTATCGGTGAGGATGCCACACCGTACCAAAGCCCGCCATTTGTTTTCTGGTAGATATAGTGCATCAAAACTCCATTATAGTCAAGAGTAGCTCTCTGGTATGAATCTTTCAATGACTCTGTGGTGGGTGGTACGATGTCCTCAACTCGGTTTTGTTCACTGTCTGTAAGGTAAATAAAACCAGACGGGTTGAAGAATACCTGATAGTTTCCCACCGTTTGGATTGACCAGTAATGAGAATTAGGAGAATCAAATGGGAAATTGGTTGTATAAAGTACAGGAGTTCCATTAGACTCTAGCTTAAACATAAATCTTCCTTTCGAGAAATTTGTTAGCGAATGGCGCGCAAAGAGTGAGCTCCCTGGGTGAAGTATTTGAGTGGGGATGATTGTATCAGTTGGATGCTGAAAACTCTCCCACAAATTGAATGAACTTCGGCTGGCCAGCACGAAATTTCCCGTGTCAAGCATGGCTGCATAGGCAACTCCAGAAGCAGCAGGCTGATCATCCCAAATCGATATTGATCCTCCTACTGTATTGTTGAGCAGCAACCGACCATCTGCAGTGAGTTCAACTGTGGATCCCTTTTGCACCAACTTTCCATTAATGGCTGACCAGCCAATGGTTTTTTGGGGTATTTTATCGAACCAGATGGCTAGTAAGAAGCCACCGCCGTTACCTTTTTTTTGGAAACCGAAAGCAAATTCCCCAGACGGCGAGGGCTAGAAGGAGTTGTCATCCAGAGCAGTGAGGGATGAGCCTAAAGTTATATTTTGGTGAGTTTGAGAAGTGGTGAAAAATGGAAGATGTATAAGGATGAGTAGAAAGCATAAAGCATGTGGTATTACAAAAGCCATGATTCCAAAGAACATATTACTCATTTGCATTGCATTGCATTGTGTATATCCCTATATATTATAAATCTTTTTCGCTCTAAAATCATGGACTACCGATTTATATCATTAGGGTTTGATGTATTTTTGTTTAACAATGTAATGGAAACCTCTCTGTATAAATGCTCTTAACCACTTAAGCTACATGACTTTGAGTGCAAAGTAAACTCTTTTCAAAATGGGGAGGGATCCGTGACACCCCTTTTTTTACAACTTTTTACACTTGTTTTTATGGAGTCCACTTTGTAATGTATTTTAATCAATCAAACCGTCTATCTTTTAAGTATTCCCTCAAATTTCATGTGTACAAAAAAATCACTCAAATTTGAAACCACACAACCGTTAGATTAAGGGTGTTGTAGGGTTTCTTTGTGGAATTGTATTCGGCCATTTTCTTCACTACAAATGAATGTCATAGGGGTTTTGGACTTGTCTAATTTTTTGCAAGGATGATTTATGAATGATGTTCTAAAATATAGGTGATTCGAAACATTATGGCCTCACAAAAATATGTGTAAAAAATTATATAAAAAAAATGGTTTCACGGATCATTCCACAAGCGTTTCCTATTGCTGTAAAATCATTGATATTATCCATCACTGCCTTGTTAGACTTCTTGATCCAATGATTTTGTCACTAAATAAATGTCTAAGCCTAAATATGATGTATTTGAATACCTTAAGAGCATTCCCACCGTTGGGTATTGCTCCGGGGACAGGGTCCAAAACAATGGCCCGAGGGCCGGTGGGAGGCCTCCAGCGTTGGGTAGCCCGATGGAAAGGGGAGGCCCGAGCAAAGGGCCCATGAGGGATTGCCAGCCCTTGAGCCCGAGGTAGAGGTGACGCAAGGCTGACGCCAGGGTGGCGTCAGCGCATTATTTAATTTTTTTTTTGTGTCAGGCGCGTGCACCCCACCCGCACGTGGGGGCGCATCCTGACACAAAAATCAGAAAGAAAAAAAAAAGTGTCAGTTACCGTTGGGAAGCCACGTGGCTTCCCACGGTG
This sequence comes from Pyrus communis, assembly GCF_963583255.1. Lineage (NCBI taxonomy): Eukaryota > Viridiplantae > Streptophyta > Magnoliopsida > Rosales > Rosaceae > Pyrus > Pyrus communis. Next base: position 25,879,273 of record NC_084810.1, on the reverse strand, counting down.
CGTTAGATCTTAATGGTCACTTAATGTGGACCGTTAGATCTCAACGGTTAAAAAAAAAGGTCAGATTTAATATCCACCGTTCGATTTGAGATCAACGGTGGATATTAAAATGCTTTATAAATTAAAAAATAAATGACAAAATAGTTTTAAAAATCTGAAAAGTTACCGTTGTGACAAGTGGCACAATCTGGAGTGTTGGAATTCAAATTTTTTTATATCCAACGGCAGAGATTAATTAATTGAATAAAAATTTAAAAACAATTGTAAAAAATTCAAAAAAATATCTGAAAAATCTGAAAAAAATTGTAAAAAAAATTGTTTTTACTTTTCTATAAATACCTTCTCATTATCATCTACCTTACATAACAATTTCATATTTTCTCAACTACTTTCAATCACATTCCTTTCTTTGTCTCAAAGTTTGGATCCATTTTTTTCAACAAAATGACCACTGGTGCAGGTACGAATTGGTCGTTTATTGAAGATGTTGCGTTGTGTACTAGCTGGGTTGAAGTTACTCATAGTTCGCTTACGGGTAATGAGATGCAGTTGCGAGAAATGTGGAGTCTTATTCATACCAATTTTCTTGAGAAAATTGGTGGGAAAAGAACCAAAGAATCGATATCCAGTCGTTGGAAATTACTTAGCCAATCGTTTAGTACATGGAGAGACGCTTTGGCACAAGCTAGTAGTAGTATTCGAAGTGGGGAAAATTACTCGGATCAAGTAACAATATATTATTTATTTGATACCCAAATTTACATTATAATTATTTGTTTGTATTATTTATTTGTTATCTACATAATTTATTATTTATTGTTTGTATTATTTATTTGTTACGTACAAAATTTATTATTTACTGTTACTTATTTGTTACATTATAATTATGTTGTTTGTATTATTTATTTATTTGTTTGTTTGTATTATTTATTTACTAAACTTGGAACTCTAGCCCCATGTTATGATTAACATGACATATAAATATATATATATGTAACATCCCGTCCCGGGATTATTAAAACGTACACGGGAAATTACGATTTTACCCCTAATTTGTTCGTTTACACATTAGTGTTGTGTGGTGTGGTGTTGTAGGACCACACACACTCATACCCTTTCTTTTTCTCCCTGGATTCCCTCCCTCTTTCCCTCACTTTCTGTCACTCTGTCTGTCTCTCTCTCTCTCTCCCCGAGTTCCTCTCTTCTTCTTCTTCTACATACGGACATACACACAAACATACGCAAATCTTCACCAATCGAGAAACCAAGACCACCCTCGTGCTCGTGAGGCTGAGAGGAGTCCAGTGGTGCCATTTCCAGGTAAGAACTTTGACGTTTTCACGTCGATATCACCATGGCCGATTTGAACATTGTTCATGCAAACCTAAATTAGTGTGTTTTTGGAATTTCCAAGCTTGTAGATGTGTTTGTGAGGTCCCAAGGAGCCTCGGAGTGGTTCGTTGGGTGAAATTGGATGTCGGGATCGTTGGATGTAAAGTTGGCCGAACTTGGATCGTTGTTGCAGGTATGATCGTGTGATTTTTAGCCCTTGAAACTAGCCTATCGTGATTCTACTAGTCCTAAGCTTCATTTTGGTATAAAGATCGTGAAAATTGGTTGAGAAACGAGTGAGAAAACTAAGTTTGAAAATTTCCCAGTTTTCCGGAAGGGGAATATTCCGTTAAGTTTAACGGAATATTCCTAACGGCAGTTGACGGCGTCAGTTAAGGTTAACGGAATATTCCGTCAGTTTAACGGAATATTCCTGACGGCGTCAGTTGACGCCGTCAGTGTGCATGGCACGTGGCCGCGCGTGGGGGCGCGTAGGTCCGTGCCTAGGACGGCGCGTGGGGGCGCGTGCGTGGTCCAAAAATTATTTTAAAAATATGGGTGTGATCCTGAGGTTGTGTAGAGCACGTTGGTATATTCAATTGTCCAAATTGAGCAATGTATGAGAAGTTATTACGAGAAGTTGGTTATATGCTTTTAAATTAACGTTTTCGTAGCTTTTTCGCGTATAGGTGATTCGTTTTCCGAGGACGAGCGTACACACTCGAGGCAGGGGGGCTACGACCCTTCCACTTATCTGTGAGTGGGCTTTTGTTTTCCGTATATACCTATATACATATTAATTTCCAGAAATTAAATAGAAAAGGTTATTTGTTTTATGCCATGCATCATATGAATGTTGTTTACGCATCATCGCATGTATTAGTAGTGGCATACATATATATATATATGTGTATTTGGTGCTGTGGACGCACAGGTAAGTGCCAGGTAAGTGGTATTCATGTTGTTATGAAGTAGTAGTTTGAAATGCTTAGAGAGCTCATAATCTGCACCCCCGGTGTTAGTGCTCCCGCCCAGAGAGGGGCAGAGTCCTTCACGTGATGTTCACACGCACCACACGCTCGCCTTGGATCCAAGTAGGTGCTTAGTCTTGTCGTACAGACCACATTAGGTGGTTCCGACTCGTAGGTGACCCGCGATTATTCGCACAGTCTTCACGTGATCGTAGCACTAGAGCGTATATATATTACACCCAGTCCTGTCGTACAAACCACGTTAGGTGGTTCCGACTCGTGTGCAGATTCAGTTATTGAGTTGAGATTGGAGCTCTATATGCAGCCGTACAGGTCACGTTAGGTGACTCCCGGCTATCAGATTGTATGATATTGATGTGATTTACGCTTGAGCATTTACATTTGATTATGAGATTCCGTTGTGGCATATTCTCGAGCATGAATGGCATATCATGGAGCATGATTGACATATCTATACATACGTATATATGTTCATTTTCTAGGAAGTATACAGGTTTTACGGCGAGGGGTTAGAATGTATTTTGCTAAAGAGTTTTCAAAGAACTTTGTTTTTGCCCACTCACGCTTTTGTTTTTGCGCCCCTCCAGGTTCTAGTGGTCTAGCAAGTTCGGTGGTTTATCCCAGAGGGCGTCCCGACATTTCTGACAGACATTCACCATTGTAGGGTCACCTTCGGGTGTTTATATGTCGCATTTTTCCTTTTTGACTGTTATAGACTTGCTCTGAAATTGTGTCTCACATACACTAGTACCTTGTATGCTAGTTAGTTTTTAATTATTCGTACTTTTATATTACTATCTTCTTAGCTTCCGCACGCGCACATGGCTACGTCACCTTCGTGTGACGGCCAGCACGCCCTGATCTCGGTCGGGGTGTGTCAGCTTGGTATCATAGCCTAGGTTTGGCAGTCATGTGTCTTTGTGAGTATTCTAATAGTTGGTGTCTTCTGTCAGAATCATGCCGCCTCGTCGGGAACCACGTCGCTCTGATGAGTCTAGTTTCCCCGATCTTACTCAGTTGGGGGAAGTTATTGCTACAGCCCTTCAGACAGTGATGCGCCCTCCCCAGAGGACTCCTCTGGAGACTATGTATAATCTGAAGTTGGATAAGTTTAAAGGTAGTGAGGGTCACGAAGGCGCAGAGCGTTGGTTAGAACACATAGAGAAGACTTTCCGTGTATTGCATAACCAGGGGAACCTTCCTATGGAGAGGTGGGTTGAGACAACCTCATGGTTTCTGGAGATGGAGTCTGCAGCCTGGTGGGAACAAGAGCTTCGTAGGTTGACTCCAGCTCAGAGGACCGATTGGAATGTTTTCAAGGATGTGTTTCAGAGGAGATTTGTACCCCCTGAGTATATTGATCGTAAGAAACAGGAATTCACCGAGTGGAAACAGCGAAAGATGACGGCTAACGAGTATTATCGTAAGTTCACTGATGTCGCTGGGAATCCGGCGGAGATGCTTCGTCGTTTCCGTTTAGGCACTAGGAAGAGATGGCGTTCTATGGCGACTACTATTCACTGTGAGTCCTACCAGGATTTCTATGAAATACTATTGAGGATAGAGGACTCAGAGGACAGTGATGAAAAGAAAGATGACAAAGGGAAAGGTCAAGTGTCGCTTGGGCCTTGCCAGACTCAGAACTTCAAGAGGGGTGGTATTAGTTCAAGTTCATCTAGTGGTGGTTTCAGTACCTCTAGACAAGGACGAGGAGGTAGGTTTTATGGAGGTGCTCGAGGCCAGAGACAAGGTGATGGTGGCCGAAACCGACCCCCAGTTTGTCGTAGGTGTAATAACCGACATTTCGGCTAGTGCAGGCGTGGCGGAGGTGGTTGTTACACATGTGGGCAAATGGGACATATAGCTGTGAATTGTCCTCAGGGTCAGCAGCAGAAGCCGCAGCAGACCTTTATGCTGCCACCTGCACCGATTCAGCAAATCCAGGGTCCGAGTAATTATGGTCAAGCAGGTAGAGGTGGTGCCTATCACTATCAGGGTGATGTTGTTCCTTATGCTCCGGGACAATATCAGTAACCCCAGGACCCGTATTCACAAGGTGGTTATCCCCCGTAACCCAGCAACTACATGTCGTATCCTCCAGCTCCAATGGGTGGTTCTCAGTGGTACCAAGGAGGACAGTATCAACAGGGTGAGATTGCCACTAGTAGTGCAGGGTCTTCGAGACAGTTGGGTCAGCCCAGTCAGGGGCGTGGAGCTCAAGGTCGCGGTGTTCAAGCGAGCAAAGGTCGCAGCGGACGACAGCAAGGCCATGGGCGTATTCACAATATTTCCCTGCAGGATACTCAGAACAACCCAGACTTGATTATGGGTACGTTAAACATTCTTGGTTATTTTGCTAGAGTCTTAATTGATTGTGGAGCTACACATTCCGTTATTTCTCATACATTTGCTCAAGTAACGCAACCTCGCCCCACACCACTAGGGTACGATTTAGAGTTCGCTATGCCTAGAGGAGAGAGATGTGTTGTAGATTGTATGTACCCAGGATGTCCAGTGATAGTAGAGGGTGTTGTTATGCCCGCTGATCTTATCCCGTTAGATATTGTCGATTTTGATGTGATTTTGGGCACAGATTGGTTGCACTTCTATCGTGCCAACATTGATTGTTACGGGAAAGTAATTACGTTTCACCGTCCTGGATTACCTGAGGTTACTTTTGTGGGTGAGCAGAGTGGGGTAAGACACGGCGTTATTTCGGCCTTGTGAGCGAAGAAACTGTTGTCTAAAGGTTGTCAGGGGTATCTAGCTCATGTGGTGTTAGATGAGGCCGTTCCTAGCATAATTGAGGATGTGAGAGTGGTCAGACACTTCCCTGATGTTTTTCCTAAGGATTTACCTGGTTTACCCCCAGATCGAGATGTGGAGTTCACTGTTGAGTTGCTTCCAGGTACTAATCCTATTTCATTAACTCCTTATCGTATGGCTCCCGCTGAGTTAAGGGAATTGAAAGTGCAGTTACAGGAATTAGTGGATAAGGGATTCATTCAGCCTAGTACTTCACCTTGGGGCGCTCCAGTGTTGTTTGTGAAAAAGAAATACGGAACTTTGAGGTTGTGTATTGACTACAGGCAATTGAATCGGGTGACGATTAAAAACCGTTATCCATTGCCTCGTATCGACGATTTGTTTGATCAGCTGAGAGGTGCTTGTGTATTTTCTAAGATAGACTTGAGGTCTGGGTACTATCAGCTGAAGATTAGTAGGGATGATGTTCCTAAGACGGCGTTCAGGACTCGTTACGGTCATTACAAATTTCTGGTTATGCCGTTTGGGTTGACGAATGCACCAGCAGCTTTTATGGATTTAATGAACCGGGTATTCCAGCCTTACTTGGATAGATTTGTTATTGTCTTCATTGATGATATTCTGGTGTATTCTAAGTCCAAAGCGGAACATGTTCGACATCTTACTTTGGTGTTGAAGAGGTTGAGAGAACACCAATTGTATGCTAAGTTTAACAAGTGCCAGTTTTGGTTAGATCAAGTCGCGTTTTTGGGGCACAACATTTCTGCTCAAGGCATTCTGGTTGATCCTCAGAAGGTTGCAGCTGTGGAGAGTTGGGAGCAACCACGAACCGTTACTGAGGTGAGAAGTTTCATTGGTTTGGCGGGATATTATCGGAGATTCGTTAAGGATTTTTCGGTGATTGCCTTACCATTGACGAGGTTAACAAGGAAAGACGTTAAGTTTGAGTGGAATGATAAGTGTGAGCAAAGTTTCCAACAGCTGAAGCATTGTCTTACTAATGCACCTGTTTTGACACTCCCGGACGATAGTGGTGATTTCGAGGTTTATAGCGATGCTTCCTTGAATGGTCTGGGATGTGTATTGATGCAGCATGGTAGGGTGATTGCTTATGCTTCGCGGCAGTTGAAAACCCATGAGATTGAATTACCCTACACATGATTTGGAGTTGGCTGCTATCATCTTTGCGTTGAAGTTGTGGAGACATTATCTTTACGGAGAGAAGTGTAGGATCTTCACAGATCATAAGATTCTTCAGTATCTCTTCACCCAGAAGGAACTTAATCTTCGTCAACGGAGGTGGTTGGAGTTGCTCAGCGATTACGATTGCACGATTGATTATCACCCTGGACGTGCGAACGTAGTGGCCGATGCACTTAGCAGGAAGTCACAGGGCCGTATCAATGCGTTGTACGCTAGTCGTATTCCTCTTTTGGTGGACTTGCGTGCTACGGGAGTAAGGTTAGAAGCAGAAGATCAAGAAGTGGCGTTACTTGCTAATTTTCAAGTTAGACCAATCTTGGTTGATCGGGTGCTTGAAGCTCAAGTAGCTGATGAACAGATTCAAGAACTAATTCAAGCTCGAGATCAAGGAAGGAGGCGAGATCTCAGAGTTCGTGATTCTGATGGCATGTTAATGTTAGAGGGTAGAATGTTCGTGCCTAGTAATGCGGATTTGAAGAAGGAAATTCTTGATGAAGCACATATCTCGGCTTATGCTATGCACCCAGGGGCAACTAAAATGTATCATACCATTCGACCATTTTACTATTGGCCGGGTATGAAAAGGGAGATAGCCGAGTATATGAGCAGTTGTGCTGTTTGTCAGCAGGTTAAAGCAGAAAAAAAGAAGCCGTTTGGATTGTTGCAGCTGCTTCCCGTTCCAGAGTGGAAATGGGAAAATATCACTATGGATTTTGTGTACAAGTTGCCGCGTACACATAATGGCTTTGATGGCATTTGGGTGATCGTTGATCGGCTCACTAAGTCGGCACATTTTATTCCAGTGAGAGAGAAGTACTCTTTGAGCCGGTTAGCAGAATTGTTTATCTCAAAGGTTGTGAAGTACCATGGCGTCCCTGTAAGTATTGTCTCGGATCGTGACCCACGATTCACATCGAAGTTTTGGGTAGCTTTTCAGGAAGCTTTGGGTACGAGACTACTTTACAGTACGGCGTATCATCCACAGACGGACGGACAGTCTGAGAGAACTATTCAGACCTTGGAAGATATGCTGCGAGCATCGGTGTTACAGTTCAGTGATGCTTGGCACCAGCGGTTAGATTTGATGGAATTTGCTTACAACAACAGTTTCCATTCGAGTATTGGCATGGCGCCATTTGAAGCCTTGTATGGTAGATCTTGTCGCACTCCGTTGTGTTGGTCCGAGGTTGGAGAAAGAGTCTTAGTGGGTCCGGAGATTGTCGAGGAGACTACTCAAAATGTTCAGGTAATTAGGTCTAACCTGAAAGCAGCTCAAGACAGGCAGAAAAGTTTAGCAGATCGGCATGCTACGGACAGAGTGTATGAGGTCGGAGATTGGGTATTTTTGAAGCTTTCACCGTGGAGATGTGTTGTGCGGTTTGGAAAGAAGGGAAAGTTGAGTCCCAGGTACATCGGACCGTACATAGTCACAGAAAGAGTTGGTGAGGTAGCTTATAGGTTGGAGTTGCCTCCGGAGTTGGCTAAAGTGCATAACGTTTTTCACGTGTCTATGCTCCGACATTATGTTGCTGATTCGTCGGATGTGATACCTCCTCAACCGTTAGAGATAAATCCAGATTTGATGTACGACGAGGAACCGTTAACGATCTTAGATTGGAAAGAAAAGGTTCTGAGGAACAAAACGGTGAATTTGGTGAAAGTTTTATGGAGGAATCACTCGGTTGAAGAAGCGACATGGGAGACAGAAAATAGGATGAGGGATTTGTATCCTAGATTGTTCTTTGACCATTAGGGGTGTATTTAATTATTTTGAATTTCGGGACGAAATTCAATTAAGGTGGGTAGGTTGTAACATCCCGTCCCGGGATTATTAAAACGTACATGGGAAATTACAATTTTACCCCTAATTTGTTCGTTTACACATTAGTGTTGTGTGGTGTGGTGTTGTAGGACCACACACACTCATACCCTTTCTTTTTCTCCCTGGATTCCCTCCCTCTTTCCCTCACTTTCTGTCACTCTGTCTGTCTCTCTCTCTCTCTCCCCGAGTTCCTCTCTTCTTCTTCTTCTACATACGGACATACACACAAACATACTCAAATCTTCACCAATCGAGAAACCAAGACCACCCTCGTGCTCGTGAGGCTGAGAGGAGTCCAGTGGTGCCATTTCCAGGTAAGAACTTTGACGTTTTCACGTCGATATCACCATGGCTGATTTGAACACTGTTCATGCAAACCTAAACTAGTGTGTTTTTGGAATTTCCAAGTTTGTAGATGTGTTTGTGAGGTCCCAAGGAGCCTCGGAGTGGTTCGTTGGGTGAAATTGGACGTCGGGATCGTTGGATGTAAAGTTGGCCGAACTTGGATCGTTGTTGCAGGTATGATCGTGTGATTTTTAGCCCTTGAAACTAGCCTATCGTGATTCTACTAGTCCTAAGCTTCATTTTGGTATAAAGATCGTGAAAATTGGTTGAGAAACGAGTGAGAAAACTAAGTTTGAAAATTTCCCAGTTTTCCGGCGCCGGAGGCTCGCCGGAGAAGAAAGGGGAATATTCCGTTAAGTTTAACGGAATATTCCTAACTGCAGTTGACGGCGTCAGTTAAGGTTAACGGAATATTCCGTCATTTTAACGGAATATTCTTGACGGCGTCAGTGTGCATGGCACGTGGCCGCGCGTGGGGGCGCGTAGGTTCGTGCCTAGGACGGCGCGTAGGGGCGCGTGCGTGGTCCAAAAATTATTTTAAAAATATGGGTGTGATCCTGAGGTTGTGTAGAGCACGTTGGTATATTCAATTGTCCAAATTGAGCAATGTATGAGAAGTTATTACGAGAAGTTGGTTATGTGCTTTTAAATTAACGTTTTCATAGCTTTTTCGCGTATAGGTGATTCGTTTTCTGAGGACGAGCATACACACTCGAGGCAGGGGGGCTACGACCCTTCCACTTATCTGTGAGTGGGCTATGTAAGAAGTTGACGGTCATGTTGTCTCCGTATTGAGGTACGCTCTATGTTTCTTTTAAGGGTGATTTTCAGACCGATCGGATAAAACACAAGATTTTTATTTTTATTTTTATTTCGAATCTGCATTTTGGGAATCTTTATATGCATGCCAGCTTCTATCAACTCATTTAGGAAATATTCAGATTCGGAACAAAAAATTTGTGACAAAATCGAACATCTCGATTGTAATGACAAAACCAAGTCACGAAGTGACGACATTATTGATTTAATATAGATGGCATATTGACCAAATTCCGAAAATCAATTATTTTAGAAAATGAAATTTATATTTTCATCATTTCAGCCAATTTTTGTAATTTTTTTGAGGTCACAATTGTTTGTATATTACCATGTGTATTAAAAATACTTTGATTTTCTGTACACTTGTCAATGATTCATTGAACTATATATTGTTTTAACTCCAAAGTACTATACTTGTGTATATGTACACCTAATACACGTACTTTTAACATGTTTTTGAGTCATGCATATATAATTCATGTATTCCACACATATTTCCGACATATTAGTGAAAATTTAAAACAGAAGAATATTAAAATTTTAAATAATACACATATATTCTTTAATATAATTTTGAACAAAGTTGTCAAATATACACGTAACTGCATCCGTTTAGTATTTTTTTTATTATTATTAAAAAAAAAAGACAAGTTGGTGGCTTCGACATAGCATTTCACCATTACAGCAGCCGAGAAGACTCGCAAAATCATTTCAAACTCTCATTGATCACCTTCGTATGATTCCCTGCTGTCAAAAATCAAACACACGACTTACCGTGCGGACGACAATTTAACCTATAAAACCACGATTTATCTGTTTGTATGAAATTTGACAGCCCAAGTTGGAATGGGCCCTGCGCGCCCAATATCATTGTGCCAAGTTTCCTTTTGTTGATATCGTAAATAAACAAAATTATAAATAAATATGCGCCAAAGAGAAATTCATCCTATTGGTCAATCCAAGAGACCACGGATCGCAATCTTGGCAACTCCACTTAACCAATCCTAGTCGTCCACTAAAACCTTATCAACGCTCCAAAATCTCCCTCCAAACCTTTTCAAAACACACACAAAATCTACATTTCCCTCCACCCACACGCCTACTATATATACCCACCAAAATCCAACCCCAAATTCCAACCACCTTCCTATTTCCAATTCCCCAATTTTCCCGAGAAACAAACAGATCCCAGAACACTTAGAGCCATCCCTCTCAATTTTATCGATGGCACGCACCAAGCAAACCGCCCGGAAATCCACCGGAGGCAAGGCCCCAAGGAAGCAGCTGGCCACCAAGGCTGCCCGGAAGTCTGCTCCGGCGACCGGAGGAGTGAAGAAGCCTCACCGCTTCAGGCCGGGAACTGTGGCGCTGAGAGAGATCAGGAAGTACCAGAAGAGCACCGAGCTCCTGATCCGCAAGCTGCCATTCCAAAGGCTGGTGAGGGAGATCGCCCAGGACTTCAAGACCGATCTGAGGTTCCAGAGCAGCGCCGTGGCGGCGCTCCAGGAGGCGGCGGAGGCGTACTTGGTGGGACTGTTCGAGGACACCAACCTCTGCGCGATACATGCCAAGAGAGTTACCATTATGCCCAAGGATATCCAGCTCGCTCGGAGGATTAGGGGCGAGAGGGCTTGATGATATTTGGAGAGCAATTTCGGGGTTTCATAGCCTTTGGCTTTTAAACGACGTGTAGTTAATTGTAGATGGATCCTTTGTTTTGGAATTTCCAGACCTTAGAGGTTTGGTTCGTGTTTAGACGACAAGTCGTTTGCTTCGAAAACTTGTGGTATAATATGTTTGAAATCTAATGGCTAATCGGATTTGTTGTTTTAATTATATGATTTCTTCCTCCCATTTAGTCTTAAAATGTGGTTTAATCATGAAAGTAATCATTCTTGCGGTGTAAGTGCTTTCAAGATACATTTTTGGTTTGGGATGGAGATTTTTTTGGTTTGATTTGGAATTTTGGGTATTTTTTTCACCCCTAAAGTTGACTCAGTCTAAAATATAAAATGCTTGTGCATTTGTTCTCTTTTGTGCATCTCACTCTAGTTTTTTGCTCATTGTTTTTATGCAGTTGTTATGCTTATTATTTTATTTATTATCATTTGATGAATTTAAAATTTTATATCTATAAACTACGTAGATTTTGCAATTTAAATTAATTTAATAGTGATAAATATGATGATGAACATTATTATTATTTAACGGTAATGAACAAAAATATTGTTATCCTATTTGCATACATGACTTCCACCTTTTGGCCGGGCCTAAATTTTTTTCAATTGTTTTTCTTTTGCCGGCCCAATCTTTCGGTCACCATTGGAAGCCCAAGGTCAAAATGTAAAGGCCCAAAATTATTGGGCTTAAACCAGGTTGGAGTTGGTTGGAAGAGGTGCATTGCGGAGAGGTCCAAAACAACGAAACTCAAGGCCCATATCTTTACCAATATGGGGAGGTTGGTTTGCCCATAATTGGCACTTTCAATATTCGATTTTACTACCTAAACAATTAGATGGTTTTCCCTTATGAACATATATTGTATGCTCCGGAGAAAATTTTTAGATCATATTTTATAGGCTATACAATGGGACAATTGATTGTTGGATTTTATTTTTAAATTATTTAAGATAAATTCAACAATCAGCATTCATATTTTAAAAAAATGTGATCTCAAGTTAATAAGATTATCAGCTTAGCAAGAGTTGGGGGAATATTTATCGTACAGTCTTACCATTGTTTTACAAAGAGGCTATTCCCACGACTCGAATCCAATCACAAAGAAGCAACATTTTCGTTGCTCTAAGGTGTGTTCTCAACTTCATCCCCCTAATTACTTGTCCATGTCATAAGATAAAATTCATTTAATTCATTAAAAACCAATAAAATAAAAATTCCATATTTTAGCTTATATGGTAAAAACAGCCAAAGGTTCGTATGTGTGCATTGACAAATGCCAAACATGACTGAATTACCAATTAAGCCACGATTTTAAACCAATATAAAAAATGAATCGCAGCCGTGCACCAAAATCCAACGATTGGGATTCAAATAAAAAAATTTTGACCGTTGTGGCCTAATGTCGGTTCGCAAGCTTCAAATAGTACCGTTTGCTTTGCTTTTAGGCTCCTGAGACAAGAAACGCAAAGCGCAGAGCGAAACAAAGAAAGAGAGAGAAAGAAGGCGATTTTCGTTTGAAAATTCACTGAATCCGGAAACTCTAGAGGGCGATAAGGAGATCTCAGCCATCAATGGAGGAAGCCAAACCAGCGGTTGTTCCACAGCAACCCAAAGGTATTCGCCGATCCCATTTCTGATTTCTGAATTGAAAATTTGAATTTAAATTTAAAAATCTGGGTTCTTTTGATGTGATTCTATCTGGGTTTTGTAGAATTCTCCATTTAAATTTCTGGGTTTTGTTGAGGCGATTTTATCTGGGTTCATCAATTTTCTTGTTTATTTTGATCTGCCCGTTTCTTTTCTTGTTCATATTTTTTTAATTCGGAGTGGTGGATTTGATGGGTTCCTTCTGGTTATTTGGTTTATTGTTGCTTAATTAATTGGGGCTTTTCATTTGGAAGTATTTCGTGTTCTTTCTTGTTGTTATATTGTAGCGATTCAGATTTTTTTTTCTTTTTTTTTTTTTCTGGGAAATCTTCATATTTTAATGGCTGGTTTCTTCGATATTGATGTATTTCGCGTTTGTTTTTCCTCAAGGTGGTGATGCACTCAGAAGGGACAGGCGAGTTCTTCAAGACATTGGCAATCGCCCCATTACTAGGTCTCTACTCTCTTTCTCCTCTCTCTCTCTGTCTCTCTCTCTCTCCCCCCCCCCCGCAAACACACAAGCAATTAACTAACAAATTCTTGACTTGCAGGAGTTTTCATGCACAACTGATAGCAAAGGGACAAGAAAAAGGAGTTAACGATGTGGTAATAATAATTTACCACAGCTTTTTACCTCATTATTTTTGTTCTTATGGATTTTGGTTTTTGAAACTTGGAGTTAATTGTGCTCATGGAACTGGATTCTTTAAATTATAGAACCCTGTGGTGCTGCCAGTACTTGATGATAAGCTAGCTCTCAATCGAAAGCGTGTTCCTGCCAAGAAGGTAGTTCCCAGGAAGGAAATTGACAAGCCAAAATCTGATGCTGTGGTTGTTATTAGTTCTGATGAAGGAGAAGAAAAGAAGAAGCCTGTGAATCAATGCAAGCCAGAAGAAGGGCGGAAGGAAGTCAAGACACTGACTTCGATCCTCACAGCTCGAAGCAAGGTGAGTTTTGGTTTTCTTTTGGCATAACAGGTGTTGAGTTTTTAACTATTCTTTGTTGGAGTATTTGAAATTTTTGTTTGCTGCAGGCTATGGCTCTTGGAGTGAACATCAAGCCAAAAGCAAAGATTGTTGAAATCGATTCAGCTGATGTCAATGATGAATTAGCAGTGGTGGAATACATTGATGATTTATACAAGTTCTACAAGCTCACTGAAGTATGTTGTATTCTGTTCCTCTAGTCTTCAATTTCCCCTTCTCCTTATCTCGTATCTTACCAAACGAAATTTTGGAATGCAGGATGATAGCCGTGTTCATGACTACATGGATTCTCAACCAAACATAAATACAAAGATGAGATCAATCCTCATAGACTGGTTGATAGATGTTCACAGGAAATTTGAACTGATGCCTGAAACCTTCTACCTGACTGTGAACATAATTGATCGCTACCTTTCGAAGAAGATTATTTCTAGGAGGGAACTTCAGCTAATTGGTATTAGTTCTATGGTTATAGCATCCAAATATGAGGAAATATGGGCTCCACAGGTAGTGTTCCTTGAGTTGTTTTAGTGACATCATATTTTGAGAGTTGTAATTTGATCTGAAATGGGGTTTTCGATATGCAGGTCAATGACTTTGTTTGCTTATCAGACTACGCATACACCAGCGATCAGATACTACGCATGGAGAAAGCAATCCTGGGGAAGCTGGAGTGGTATTTGACAGTTCCCACCCCTTATGTCTTCCTGTCTCGATACATCAAAGCTTCTGTTTCGCCTGATGAGGAGGTAGTTAATTTTCTGTGGTTTTAAGTAAAACAGAAACATTAAAACTCTGTTTGTTGAACCGACAAATACTAATTTACTTACTGATCTAATGCAGACGAAGAACATGGTTTTCTTTCTAGCTGAGCTCGGAATCCTGCATTATCCAACTATCATTCTGTACTCCCCATCTATGATATCTGCTGCTGCCGTCTATGCTGCGCGTTATACTCTCAATAAGAATCCTTTCTGGACTGAAACTTTGAAGCACCACACTGGCTATTCTGAAGACCAGTTGAGGTAAACTTCATTTGGAATCTGTGTGGTGTAGCTGTGATTTGTGAAACAGTTGTGTATATTTACTAATTTGGGTGTGGTCTTTGTAATGCAACAGGGACTGTGCCAGGCTCTTGGTCGGCCTTCACTTGAATGCAGCGGAAAGTAAACTTCAAGCAGTTTACAGGAAATTCTCAAGGCCGGATTATGGTGCTGTTGCTCTTTCCGTTCCAGCCAAAAGTTTTCAGCCATCTTCATGAAGTGTTGCTTCTGAGTCTGTTTACTTTTTGTAGACGAAGATTTTCAAAACCGTGTATTGTTCTACAATACCAAGTGTCTCTCGGCATTTATCTTTAGTCCTGTATATCATCAGTTTTCCGATTTGTCATTGTTGTTGCTACAACAATATAGCCATTTTCATGTCTGTTGAAATTTAGTCTGTAAACACCAGATTTGGTGCAATCTTTTCTTGCAATTCAAGCTGCAATTTCAGTTTTGATCTTGCAGTGCAAAATTGCATTATTAATGAGAATTGTCGTATTGATTCGAGTACCAACGTTGATCTCCATAGACAAAATTATTCATCCATAATAATGTATATGTTATTTTGGGTCATAACGTACAATTTCACGATCTCTGAAATCTTCTCAAAACAAACTATTCACTACGATCTACAACAATCCTCCAATCTATAAAATCTACAAAAGAAAATACTTCTACTCTTCCTCTGGTCCCTGGATATGTATAACACATGAGCAGATGAGCTGACAAATTATGAACAGCACAAACCATAAAAGCCTTGGGGTTAAGCGTTTTGCAGTAGTTTCTTGACCACTGGACATTTCTGCTTACACTGGTGGAGATATACAAGTCACCACAGCATCAGTTGGTCACTTTAACATGACTTGTGACTTTGCGAAATCACGAGCAAAGATGAATTCTGAAACCAATCATCCATAAAGTATCAGGCCTCATGTATTAACAACGAAAACTCATCAGTGATACTGTATAAAGGTGTACGAATATGAGATTCATGGTAAAATTAATTCATAAGGGAAACACTGCAAATTAATAGATTGCAAGCACAGGTTCGGTCAAATGTTTAGACACGTTTCAATATCGCGAACCATTTTCCTTCACGTACGTGTGTATAATTGGAGTAGAAAGTAGTAACCATGTCATAGGATTTTAAAGAATCCATAGGATTTGAAAAACTGAATCACAAAGTAGGCTTTCGAGAATACATACCCTTGTTCCAGCAATGATGGTACTGTTGAGAGGATGAGCTGCACATGCTGTAACCCTTTCTGACAATGGAAGAAACCTGTTTTTCTTCTCTTGATTCTTTACCCCAGAAAGATTTTGTGCATCGTCTCTACAAGATAAAGAAACATATGGTTAACCAAAATGCAAAATAAACAACGTTCCCACAAGGGCCAAACCGAAAATGAGATAATTATAGGAGAAGGGGAAAAGGCAAGTGAAGTAAATGTCACATTTCTACTCTTATCTAACCATCCTTCTAAAGTAAAAAGTGCTATTAGTTCTGCTGAATGTTCATATCATTTCAGATTATGTATTCGATAAAAAACCCTCAGCCGCAGAGACTGATGGTCACATTACTGTTCTTATCTAACCAACCTTATAATTTAGGTCTTACGCCTAGGTAGACCTGATGGCTAATTGACATACTGGTAAGTTGTAGAGTTTCTTACATGTAGTCAACATGGCTAGGAGAGCTTGAATCGGGATAGAAATCCAAAATATAAATCCCACTGTCAGTTGATGATCCAACCACATAGATCTGCATTATAAAAGTGACAGATTTAAGACTTTACTGTACAATACAAGTGGTCGACACAACAAAATTAAATTTTAAGGCCAAGAAAATGAAAATCTTGTAGGATTGCTACAGCCTACCACCGATTGTAATCAACCACTTTAGAAATGACTTGGAGTATGCAAGTAGCGGTAAGTCCTTACCGAATTTATTGGCAGCCATGAAGGTTTTCTCAAATATAACAGATCAGCTGATACACCAGAATCATTTCTACGCCATCAGAATGAAAGGAAACATTAAACAAATAGAGCTCTTAAAAACAAATTTATAGTGTTTTTAAAGTTAACACATGATATTAAATGAGTAACACTTACAACCAAGCAGGCGGAGGACAATGAATATGTGTAACTTGAAAATTATAAACATCCAAAACACCTGACCTGCATTAAACGAGGCACGAGCAAGAAGCAATGGAGAGTGCGTTAGAATGATGCTTTTGGTAAAAAAAAAATTATATCATATTCTAAACGGGAATTTATTAAAGGCTCTATTGTCAAGTACAGAAAGTCCAGCAAGCCCTGCAAGTCCTGAATATGTTGAAAGTTGCTTTACACCCAAAAGAATTGTCACATGTCAAGCACGCATTCCTATTGTTTTCTAAGGTACATTTCCCTTTTACTGTAAACCAAATCTCTTGTAAATAATATTTTCTTGAAAGAGAAATTATCATGCGTCCAACGTGTTCAGAACAGTATTCCAGCTAGGTTCATATTGTTAGGTACTTGCAGCCAGAGGCAAGTTTTTAATTCAAAAATTAGCATACAAAATTAATCAACACCAATAATAACAGGAAAGAAAACTCCTCCCCAGACCTACCAACCATCATCAAGGTGGAATGCCAACTGACGCGGGCAAGATGGATCGAGATTTATGGATTGTATCTCCTTAGAAACAATGTCTGATTGTGCCTGAAAATAATGAGAACATTTAGTTGTCTAAATTAAAATACGCAAAACATGACATTTACATAACTTAGGTCTGCTATGAATCTATGATTGACCTTACAGTTCACATTCCTGATATTAATGTGTCAAATAGTTTTTGGCTTCAATGAAGCAATATATAATACTCAAAACTTACAAGGTAACATGCACAAAAAATTTGGATGAACAATACTAATTCTTTTTCCTAAAACAGTATTTGTAAATAAGAAACATATTTGATACCTTCAGAGGCCCAATTTTCTCTAACATTGATGATAACTTCAATGATGTTAGAGGTGGATGACGTATCTATAGAAACCAAAAAAATGAAACAGAAAATTAGTACTATCATTTTGCAGAACTGCTAGGATTGTGTCAGGGTGCTGATTTTCAGTTCTTGTTGTTTTACTTCTTTATTACTCTGAAGAGTAGAAGATGTTCTTCCACCACGAAGATCCCATATATAAATAAATCCATTCTTTCCAGCTCCAAAAACGATCTGAAAAAAAAAGTGTAAAATTGTTTAGAGGAAAAATTTACTCATGGAAAGGAGAAATCGTAGGATATCGACTGAGAACATGCTTCCAAATTCAAGATCTTTAATTGAGACTTCCAAGCATTATTCTCTTATTGTAATACTAGTTAGTTTGGGTCTTTCTATGAATCTCTTTCATGTTATATTCACACGAAAACTATGAGAAAATTCACTCATATAGGACTAAAGAGTGCACCACACTACGTCTAATCATTTAGACCCTTCCAGTTTTCTTTTTCATGCAACTCCAAAAAATAATTAAAATCAATTTTGGGTCATCACAATTAACTTGGAAAGGAATTACCATACCCTCTGACTATGATGACTGAGTTCCTGGTTTTAAGAAAATGCCTTGCCAGCAATATTTCTTCCTAAATGATCTTTCACCTTAAGATAATTGATATAACTAGAAATCTAGAGTATATACATATATAAGTTTGAACAAGTAATCCTCATTCATGAATCATAATCACGATGGTTTCTACTTATTAAACGTAATTTTTTATTATGTACTAGGTTTATAACACAAAGAAACAAAAGCATGGTTACATGCTTTCCTAAAAGATGTGCCTATCTCAAGTTCCCATATATATGTAAAAGTAAAAGATTGAAGAAAAAGTTGTGAATTGTTACAGACCTGATTTTCCACATTCAATTGGATACTATTAAGGGTTCCACGGGAATCTGTAGTGAGTTCAAGACATGGAAATGTGCTCTTTCTTCTGTCCCATACGTTGATTGCACCATGTGTATCAGAAGCCAGTATTCTAAAATCACCAAAAAAGGAACGCCGTCTTAGAAAGACAATATAACTGATAGAAGTAAAAAATAAGTACAAAAGTCAGAAATGAAAAACGTTGTCTCTTTATTTCACCAACCTGGAATCGTCAAGTGAAGTAGAAGCAATATCAGTAAGGCCTTTATGAATATTAGACCCAAAGACGGAAACACTATGTCTTGTCCTTAACACCTGGATCAAAAAGTAAGGACAAATATCAAATATAAGTATTTATCGCATAGATGTCCACAAACGTATCGTATAGAGAAGCTTATCAGATATCAAAGTTTATATAGCCTGACCGGAACTGCAAATCTAAAAATTCACATCATCCTCATTTAAATCATGCATGTGGTATGTATGTATCTGTGTGCCTGTGACTATGTCTGTGAGTACAATTGAGCGCTTTTATTCCTCTAAACTTTCTCTTAACCAAGAAAAGAGAGGGAGAGAAACTTACCTGGGATGGTTTAGATGAGATATAACTAATATCAAATATAAGTACTTCATTCCTTTTTGTAGATGTGCAAACAACCTAACATAAACAAAGTAGGAAAATCTTGATGTTAGAAACCGACGAGAGATAAACCAATTAAAACAAATCAACCTTAAATGTGCTGTACTCAACGACTTAACGAAGGCTTCTAAACTAACAGTACAATATACTACAAATCCATTTG